>NW_018108672.1:10809-17136 GCF_000183805.2 Loa loa | reverse complement strand
TGTACAATTTAACTTGAAAAGAGTTTTTCACCAATGTCAATCTTTTTCCCAACTGTATGATTCAAATTTTCAATTAGCAGTTAATTAATATTTTAATCATCGTTTGTTAGGATATTTTAGTCTTAATTTTTTAGTTTTTTTTTTTTTTTTTTTTGTTTGAAAAATATTCATTGACAGTTTTATTTTCATTTATCATACGTTTTTTTTTTTTTTTTCATTTGTAATATATGAATTATAGAAGTTAAAATTGAACATAAAACTAGTTTCAAAACAGCTAAAAATGTCCCAAAATTTGATAACACAGTTAAAAGTCTATGCAATCAGGTGGCTGCTAAAATGAGAGATTTATTTATCAATAAAAATAAGCTTAACACTAATCCCTTTTCTGTTTATGAAATATTCACTAGGAATCGTTTTTGTCACCAGATATCGTTGACATTTTCATCTATTAATTTATACCACAAAATCTTACATTTAAACATTGTATGTGAAAAGGGCAAATTTTTTACTTTTTATTTTTTTGTTAAATGTAGACATCAAAAATGTTTCCTGCTATGAAATTTAAAACTTCACATGGCTTATAGCTAGCAATACATATGTTATAACAAGAGCTGTTACTTATAAATTAACAAAGTGCAATAAATTAATTAAAAATTAAAACTTAATGACAAATAGAGAAGCTGTTATTATGACATTCAAATGAGGCAGCAACTTGGAAAAATGTGGAAATAAACCGAAAGATTACAGGATCCGGAATAAAGTAAGTAAGGAAGAAAAAATAAGAATGAAAATTTTAAAATAATTTAACAGAATTTTAAGTTTCATCCTGGTTTGATCGATCTGAATTCAAACTTTATCAAATTTTAACATTTTCAGTTACATTTTAATTTTAATTGTTTTTGTAAATTTCTCTCCTTGTTATAGGTAAGAAAAAAAACAACATTGTTTACTTTTTCAATGATTTACATCCATTTTAGGATTGAAAGGACAAATTGATTAAGATCATCCTGTTTAGCATAATAAATCGCCATTTTCATCTAGCACTTCAATATTTGAAATGATAAATTTTGCCGCACCAAATTCAACAAATTTATCATGCACTGCAAGAATTGTGAAATTTTGAGCATCCTGATCAAGTGGTAGGATTACTTTCTCTGTTACTGGCAATTCTATTTTTGGTCCTAATATCGGTTGACAATCAAATAAAGTGCTAAAATTATCATCACACAAGAACGTCTGAGAACCAAATGTTGACTGATATACCTGAAAATTAGAAAAACAATTTGAATTCAACTAACATATGGTAGTTTTTGAAAGCATTAATGTGTAATTAATAAGTACAGAATTAATATTGCAAGGTAATTAATATGGTATGATGTTTTTCAGTCCCAAAATGAAATGAAATTCAACATAATAAAAAGAAAAAAACTTCACTTACCCTTCACTAATCCCTTTTCTCCCTATTTTTCTTTGTTTATTTAATTTAATCCCTTTGTAGGAAAGATTTTTGTTTTTTTTTTTTTGTAGGGATTAGAAAGAAGATAATCAGGAAAATTGAGGTGTAAACAACTCTTCACTTGGTAAGTTTCCGCAAATTGTGGATGTTTGGTGAGGTCAAAGATTGCTTTTAATAATTAATGACCCTTTTTTTAGATTATTTCCTTTCTTACCTCAAAAAAAAAAAGAAAGTGGAAAAAATAGAGGAAAAGTTTAAAAAAACTAGCTGCTGTTAACGTTCTAAACATTCATCATGTAATTATATCAATCTGTAAATTAATTTTTAGACTAATTGAAAACTCAAAAAGCTAACCTTAATTTGTAATTCAACTGGACGTGAAAGCTTAAATTGTGGTGATCGTAATACGGCTAAACCTGGTCCTTTGTCAATATCTGCTGTTACTCCTGAATACATTAAAAATAAATGATAGAATTAATCTTTATAATATTAAATATGGTTCAGAATCTATTACTATTACTGTTCATTGTAATTATTCAATTAAATGCAAATTTAAACTATCAAATGTTAATGTGTTAATTAATGACAACTCTTCATTTAATGCACAAATAATTCGTATGAAAATATTTAATTAATATAATATTAGAAGAAAAAATGTAATATAGAAAGTGTTCATAAAATTTTAAAAGAATATAATAATTAAATATAGAAATTATTGATTGATTTGTGAAAAAAAAACCAAATTTACCTTTTGTGTTATTTTTGAATAAAATATTGGCACGTGAATTTGTTTCCGTTTTATAATCGCAAAATGTTTGTCGAAATGTACAGCTAAGTTTTTCGCAAGCATATTGTGATAATGTTAAAAGTGGACACCAATTACCAGTTGTTTTTATTTTTCGAATAACAACAAGACCAGGACCAGTTGACTTCGCAATTAATCGAATGAAAAATGGTTTCTTACGATTAACATTCATCGAAAGCCAACCGAAAATTAGAAAAACCAGAAAATTTTTCATCCTTGCTATTATTACTGTTTCGTATCATTAACATTATCACTATTATTATCATTATCACTGTCTAATTAATCATTCTAAATAATGAATTAAAAAACTTTACCTGAACGTGTATCATTAGTTTTAACACAGTGCTTCCCAATACACATCATTAAATTAGCCTTTTCGGTTCGGAAGTATGCAATGAAAATTTTAGCATTTGATGCACATGGTACTTTACGGGATTGTAATATAGCCATGGAATTATTGAGAACAGTTACTGAAGCTTGATCTAGAAATGATTATTCAGAAAAAAAAAATTAGAAATTTAATTTTGAAATATGTAAATGAATTACTTAACTTATGTTGTCAATATAGTTATTGATTAGATACTAATTTCGAAATGTAATAATCCCATAACTAATACTTAAAATTATATAAATTTTAAAAATTTAAAAAATTTCGATAAAAATTTGTGCCTTTTATTGACGACGATGACATCATTGAATCATCATATGGAATCGTTCCAAGTAACCAATGTCCATCATTTTCCCATTGAGGACATGTATTCCGATTAAAATCACAATTTAATGTTGGTATACTATCCTAAAATTAACAATACATTCTTGAAGAGCTTCTCGATTAATCCAGAAGGATTAATATCATTCCGAAAAAAAAAATTCCTTCCTTTTCATTACAAATGATGAAAAAAGACAATAATGTTGAATGAATGCATATTTAAGCAATGTCAAATGATAATAATCGCTATGATATAAATGTAAGAAATAAATAAAATAAAAAATAGAAATAGAAATAAAAATTTTTGCATAATTTTTCAATTGATATGAAATGATAAGAGAAGAGCAAAAAGCAGATAGCTTAGAATTGTTGTGCAATTTTTCTTCCAATTTGGATAAAAAATTTAATTCCATTATTTTAATTTGTATGAAAGAAATGTTTTGTTGAAAAATTTCCTATCAATCAAAAAAAAAAAAGACCTAAAATGATACTCCAAAAAGTATGTCAATTTGTATATTTATGAAATGGTAAAGTTTAATTTATTTACAATTAGCAAATTTGGATATGGTTGTAGTGCGAAAAGTTGCTTGATTTGTAACGGATCAATTGTTGTAGTGGGTGGTATCGTTATTTCATGGCATAATAAACCAATAAATTGCATATCATCAATAACAACAAGACCAAATGTTGAATGATCAAAATTGATCAATTCAAATACGAACTGTAAAATGAAATTTAAAAAAAATTTTGCTTTGTAATATTATCAACAAAAAAAAAAAAAATTGTGCAAACAAATATTGTTTATGAAAGATTTTATTAGTTATTTTAAATAATTTCAATGATATTTATCCTATTTGTATTATTACATAAGTAATAAAAATAAAATCAATTATTTGATGTAATTTGTAAATTATCATTTCATACCCGAAATGGTTCCTCAGTTGGTACATCAATATCAATGCTAATTGGTCCAGGCATAGCTATTTCATTTAGGTATACACAACTGATTATAACATTTGATGCAGTAACTGTACAAACTTGAACTTGTGTACCTGCTTGCAACCAATATCTGTAAATAAAAATAATTTTTAATTGAAATTTATTAAATTTCTATTTAACACACATCTAATTATCGGGCAAATGTATCCATTTACTCAATAAAATTATTATTAATACTTAAATTTAAAAATTCAATAAGTAAATATTGCAACTGGCATAAATAATTAATTTAAAATATCAGTTCATTTGTAACTTTTAGCCTTTTTTGCTGCAATCGTTATGTTTTGATATTTTATAATAATATGAAATTATGGAAATTAGATTCCAATTTTAATAAAACTGTAAATTTATGATTATTAGCTAATTAAATTGTTTGTCAACGTATTGAAATTTAAATATAACTTACCTAAAGGCAAAAGTTGTTACAGTACTTGTGCATGGAACAAGTTCCGATTGCAGTAATGAATAGGGTTTTTGGGTGATTGAATCGACATATTGATAGAAGAAGCTTCCAGTTGGTTTACTTTCTGTTTCAAAAATTTCCTTCCATCGTTGACGATTCCATCCAATCTTCCATTCAGCTAATGATGAAAGACTGTTGGACCAACGACAAGTTGTATTGTAATCGATACAAGAAAGTTCAGCAGCAGTAATTGGATATGATGTGACAAATGATGGTGGAATTGTTTGAGCTCCAAAGATTTTTGATAATTCTAAATTTCATTTATAATTTTTGAAATTCTTTTTGCGTATAGTTTAATTAATGAAATTTTTAATAATAAATTATTAATTAACGTTTAATTTTTTAAATTTTTATGATTTTATTTGAAGCTTTTAAATTTCAAAAGATATATTAATTATCTTTAAAGTACTTGATTAATTCATCCAAGAATATTAACTGAATTGTTAGAACTGCAAAATTAATCGATTCTTTTTTTTTTGTTTTTTTTTCGTTTATTAATCATTACTTTTTTGCCAGAAAATTACAAATAGCTATAAAAATAATTTAGTTAAAGAATTGATTTTTTTTTCCTTTTTAAAAACTTTTATTAACGCACTAGGTTCCAAACATATTTCAGCTTTATATTCAATATCAGTTATCATCACGAGACTACCCAATGCTGAATCTTTTAAACCATGGGCACGAATACCAATTCGAAATGGTTCAGTAATTTCCGGTATTTCAACTTTGCAACGATCATTAAAGGCACGAATGAAGTAGCATTCGGTATGCGGTCGTAGAATAATCTTAAAATATAATCATTTTTTTTCTTTTTTTGTTTATTTTTATATTTTATGAAATGAACATGAGGATTTTAATTCTTGTCTATAGCCAGAGCAATGAATGAAAGAAAAAAAAAACTAATTAATTACCCGAAGACGATTCCGTCGTGTAGAAAGCTTTAAAATTAATACTTCAATTTTTGCTTCATTGTATAGCCAATATCTAAAATATTTCGCATTATATGGATAAGTCAAATTTTTATTTAAATTAATTTTTAAATATATGAAAAATCCCTTATGATATTGTTTATTGTATGAAATTTCAAGGTAATGATTGTTTTTTTTCCTTCTTTTCTAAAAATTGATTAATTAAAGATATTGAAGAAAGCTATTGACATTTATATCATCTTATAGTTTTAACTATTACTTTCTATGTTTCAATTAAATTACTTGAATTGTAATGATCCAGGAGCTCGTTGACAAGCAATCGGTGCACTAATAAGTACTGCACATTGTGATTTTGTTGTTGTATTACCAGCAAGAATAAATTTTGTACCTAAAAATAAATGATTTTAATAACTTCAAAAATTCATTCAAAATTGTAAATAATTTTATCCAAAAAAGAATAATTTAGAAAACAAATGCTTTCCAATTTAAAACTGATCAAGTTAACTTAAAAATTATTATGTCGAAAAAATTCTTGTCATAACTTAAACATTTGGTTTTTCTTTTTTTTCCTTCCTAATTTGTTTTAAATCAATGATTAGTTTTTGTTATAAATTTGTTTTGTAAATAATAATTTTTTAAATTATTGGTTTTTTCTTTTTTGAAAAAGAAGAATTTTTTTAGAATTTCTCTTTTGACTTTTTAAAAAAGCACAAAGTTTTTTTTTCATTTTTCTTTTTTTTAAATAAAAAACCTTTTGTTGGATCCGATGGTCCTGGTTGAATTTGTGGTGGAAATAATTTACTGTTTGTTTTGACAAATAAATAAAAATCCGATGTATCCAATAAATCATCATCAGGTGCATTCATCCAAGCGCATGGTGCATTGAATTGACAATTTAACTTCGATGAATTGCTTACATATTGCTTTAACGTTGTTTCTGAAGGAAAAGCAGAAGAAAAAGACAAG
>NW_018108672.1:7119-10274 GCF_000183805.2 Loa loa | reverse complement strand
GGAAAATAGATAGAAAAGAACAAATAGAGGAAAGTATGAAAAGGAGGAATAAAGGAGTGGAAGAGGAGGAAGGAGGAGAAGGAAAACTGAAAAAGGAGCGAAATCATGGATATCATTCAAAACATCGCAAATGGTTATAGGAGGCTTTTTGCGCTTATATTTACATAAATTACAATATCAAATTCCTTCCATCATCTCCATCTTCGTTATTCCTCTTCCTACTCCATCTCATGACCTTTTCATTCCATTCCATTTCATTCCATTCAATTCCATTCTATTCTATTTCATTTCATTCCATTCCACCTTGCTCCTGTTAGATTAATTGATTTGATACAAAAGGTCAAAAGATAGGTTATATATGTTAAAAAAAAAAAAAAAAAACGAATGCAAGGAATGCTTTTTTTCCTTCCCCGGCTTCTACCGGGATGCTTTCTTCCTTTTCTGACTTCTATCGATTCTTGTAAATGTTTGTTTCAAATTGGACACTTTTTTTTTTCCTTTTATTAACTAATGAATAATTTCGATGGCTTAAATTGTCGCATTATTTGTCATCAAATTTGCACAAACAATGGGGAAGAAGGCATATATCTAACGCTTAAAGTTGTAAATTTTTGAAATTGTTTAATTCTTTTTTTTCTTTTTTTTTTTTAGATACTTTTATTTCTGTATTGAAATCATTCAACCATGTGGAAACAATCGTTTGGATTTATTTTTACATTTCGATGTTTAATTTTATGAATTTTGATGACTTCTGAAATGTTTTATATATATATACATAGATTACAATGGAATTATAAATTTATAAATTTCAGAATTTCAAATAATTTATTTTCCCTTATCTTTATTTCCTTGATAAATTTTCAACATCCATTTTAATTAATTGTAATATGCAAACTTTATAAAGAGGAAGAATAAGTCCATCAAAATGTTGACCTTATTATATATAATATAAAGTTGAAAAATACTAAACTTATCCTAAAAGGATATAAAATGGATGATCCGTTATGAAAATGCATTAATATAACACTTCAACCATTCATCAATCAAGGATATTTGTCTATTTTGTCCATTTGTTTACGCATTTTAAAATTGCTAAGATATAGTTTAAAATGACCTTTCTGTTGAATACAAAACAATATAAAGTTTTTAAAGAAAAAAAAAGAAGAAATTCATTTTAATTCTTACAAAAAACAAATTGTAAAAATAATTTGAATTATAAAATTACTAGAAAAAAAAATGTTATTCATTAAAATTATTCATTTTTTAACTGCCTTATCATTCCGTTTTTCTTTTCTTCATAATATTATGGATTATTTCCTTTTTTTTTTTTTTAATTTGCAATCTTTCATTCATTAATTAATCTTCCGATGGTATATTTCGATTAGGTTCTTTTTTTTTTTTTTTTTTTGTTTTTGTTTTATTGCAATAATTGTGTCGCATTCATTATCCATTACATTAAATTATACAACAAAAATAATTAATTTTTCTAATTTTGAAATTTAAAATGAAATTTAATTGTTGTGGAGAAAAAAAAAAGCAAATGTTCATTTTTCGTTTTTTTTCCCCTTCCAACAAAAAAAAAATTTTTTTATCGAATTTTGTTTTTTCCTTCTCTTCCTTTTGTATTTTTCAATCACACATTTTCCCATTCATATCTCCGAGTAAATTGTTTGATTTGATAACGATATACATCATTATTTTACATACTTTACGGTTATATCAATACATTGCTTTACTTCTCTAATCCAGGTCTAGTCTAGCCTAGTTTGATTTAATCTAGTCCAATCTAGCTTAATCCTTCTTTCTTTCTTTATATTTTACCCTTTTTCTATCCTTTCATCTACATTTCCTAACTTACTTGATTATTTTATCATAATGGAAGCAAAAAAGAACAAAAAAAAAAAAAAAGGAAGTTATAATATTTTTTTTCTTTTTTGATTCTTATCTGATATCATATCAAAAAATAAACCCTTTTCTAGATTGATTAAAAAAAAAAGTACAAATGATAAAAAAAAAGTGAAGTGATGAGAGAAAACTAAAATATGAAAAAAATACGAGAGGATATGAAAAATAACACGAAATTTCTCTGACATAGAAAAATTTTATTTGTAAATCTTAGGTGAAAAAAAAAGTTTAGCACTTCAAAAAAAAAATTGAAATTAAATTTTCAAATTTTTTAGTAACAACAATAAAAGAAAGAAGGAAAAAAAAAGATGCTATTTTTATGCTTTAGAAGAAATGCGTTGGACTGGCGGAGTTGTCCATGCAACTAATAGAAAATTGACATTTGCAAAAATTGAAGTTATTAATGAGACTTTTCAAATTTTATAAAGCAAAGATTGGATGTAAATTTATTCATGTTGGCGAAAAATTTGGATATATTTGAATAAATCTAATAAAACGAATCTCTGATCAATAAAAAGAAACGGAAAAAAATTGTGTGTTAAAAAAAAAAAATTCACATAAATTAAAAAAAAAAGAGAGAGAAAAAGAAAAAGAAAAGGAGAGAGAGATTTGTTAATTTTTCAAACCTTTCAAATTTTTAATATCCCTTAAAAATGAAAAAAAAAAAGAAAGAAGAAAAAGAACATTGTAATGCCAAAAATATACATTATCGTTTAATTATTTCATAATTAGACATCAGTATATATTACCGTTTAATTATTTTGTAATTACAACATCAGAGATTGATTAATTATCCTACAAAAAAAAAAAAAAAAAAGGAAAGAAAGAAATTAAAGGCTTTCTTTTTTTTCTCTTATCGCATAAAAATTACTAATTATAACTATTATGAAAAAAATTTTTTTTTTTATATTTTTATAAATTTCAATTAATCTGATTGACGAAAAAGTTTTGAATATAGTAAGTGAAAATTCCATTTCCGCTTCCGTTTGATTTTTTTTCTTTTCCTTTTTAAAATTCCATTTTCATTTCTATTTCTGTTTGCTTTTGACTGTATTTTTTTGCTTCGAAATTATGAATAAAAAATAAAAATTTACTTGCGCTATTTTATTTATTTATTTATTTCTTTATTTTTATTTTCCCAAAATGCTTCCATGGAACAGTAGATTTTGGAATTCAATTTTAAACTAGGAAAGCAAAGTATGGATGAGTAGATGGATCAATGAATGGCAAAAAAAAAAAAGGAAAAAGGA
>NW_018108672.1:5840-6425 GCF_000183805.2 Loa loa | reverse complement strand
AAACTAAAAATTGAAAATGGACATTGTTTTTTTTTTCCCATTTCTTAAAGTAATGGGAATGGAAAAAAAAAACATAGCAATTCATGAAGTATTGAACTTTTTAATGATTCCAATGTTTTTAAATACAATTAAATTCCTTTAATATTTGATAATTTTCTTTATTCCTTTTAAATTATTAATTCTTTCTTTATTTAATTTTTTTTATTAAATCTGATTTTTATTTAATTTTTATTTCTTCTTATTTTTTAAACATTTCCAAAAATTTTTTTCTATCTAAAATTATTTGCTGTTTTGTAATTTTTAATTCCATTTCCACTTGCATTCTCATTTAAGTTTTATTTATATTATTTAATGAGTACTTTATTCCATTCCTATTTTATTATCCCATTAATCTGTTTAATTTGAATCAAAATCCCCAAAGTTGAATTCATTTTTAGTCATCCAATCAAATTGTTAGTTACAGGTTAGATCTTATTTCTACATTTATCCAAATGTTGGATTCTTTTTTTTTTTGCGTTTTTTTTCACCAAATGTTTTCATTCAGTTGTTGCTTGATTGACAAAAAAAAAAAAAAATGAATTTTTC
>NW_018108672.1:3304-4916 GCF_000183805.2 Loa loa | reverse complement strand
ATGAATTTTTCTATTGGTTTCATTTTTTAAAAATTTTTGAACCCAAATTTAAAACATCAAATGTTATGCATAAACAATGTCACATTTTATCGTTTGGAGTTTGGACATTGTCACATTTTTACGTATCATCCATTCTATATCGATATTTAATTGTTGTTGTTCTTGTTCTTGTTGTTATTGTTTTATTCCATTAGAAAAATTTTTAAAATATTTCATGTTAAAATTTAGTTCTTAGCAAGTCATAAAAAAACGTATTTTTGATATAACTTACGTAATCCTTTAATAATCTTTTTTTTTCTTTTTACTTAATAATCAGTACTTATATTGATCATTACTGATTATAAGTACTGATTATACTTAATAATCAGTACTTAATAATTACTTAGTAATCTTTTTTTTTCTCTGTTTTGAATAGTTTTTGAATAATTATTTTTTTTTGTTGTCTTAAATTTTGAATCTACTTTTTTCTTTTTTTGATGACATATATCTTCTTCCTAAATATTTTCCAAAAATGGTGACCAAAAAGAAGGACGTAAAAAAATTAATAAAAACGGAAAGAGAGAGAGAGAGAAAAAGGGAAGGGAATGGGAATGCTTATTAAAGTAAAGAAGGGATTGTTGAAGTTTCATTGCTTTCTAATAGTTTGCATCAATTTTATCTATTCATATTATATTTTGAATTTTCCTTTTTTTCTTTTTTTTTTTTTTAGAAGAAAAACAGAAAGTAAAAATTTTGTTGACTTTTGATCTTTTGGTTGTAATCTTTTACAGAATATGATAAATTTCATCTATTTTTCAAAAATTGAAACACTTCTTCCCATCAAAACTATCAATTTATTTTTCGTCAACAGCCTCTTATTTTTTATTTTTTTTTAATTCACAGCAAAGGACATGTTTTCACTTTTAAAATTGCACGGATATTTTGGATTATTAAACTAAAATTTCATTCTAACAAAAACAAATCCATTCTGGTTAATTATCTGCATTATTATTATCTTCACTAATTTACAAAAATAGCATTATGATTATCATTTTTCGTCATCATGATACTATCATTTTTATTACAATAATTATCATTATCATAAGCGCCACAAGTTATTATCATTATTATAAGTTATTATTATAGCTATTATTTTTCTTCCCTAACTTGCAAATATCATTACGACCATGAAATGATTCATGTTATCATAATATTGTCATTGTTATTCTTATCACAATTATCACTATCACAATCGTTATAAGTTGTAATAATCGTCATCTCCATCATTATTGCTATCAATCATTTCCATCAAAATTATGCAAAATCAACAAATAGAAATGACATAAACTATAGACAAAAAAAAAACAAGCCCTTATCAACTCGAATCAATTTTATTTTCGGTAATATATAACTGAATGCACTTCTGTTGCAAGTTTTATTTTTAATGAACTTTCATTCGGCATCTCAAAAGAAACAAATCTCATAGCATTTTTGACCGTTGACCCGCATTCGATGTTCGTTTTATGATGCCTTCCTTCAAGATTATCAGATTAGTTCAATACATTTTATTTTAATTTTACTCAACTTAATCATTATAATTTAGCACAGTTCGATCAGGTTTAATTCGATTTAA
>NW_018108672.1:0-2346 GCF_000183805.2 Loa loa | reverse complement strand
TTTAATGCAATTTATTTACGAAAAAAAAAAAGATTTCGATTTTAACTGCTCAAATTTATCAAAATCGAAGTTAATTATTTTTATATTTAAATATTTCTTCTTGTTTTTTAAAAATACCAGAAATATGAGAAAAAGGCAATTCTTTAATTTCGTTTTTTTTTTTTTTTTTTTAATAAAAAACTGAAATAATTATATACAACTAATACTAGTTTCTTTTTGTTCTATAATTAGTTCGTTTTCTTTTCCTTTTTTTTTTCAATTCTTAAAATTATACTAATCAATCAAAATACCATAAATATTAGCTTCGCTGATAATTAACACTAAATTTTGCTTTCCCTATAATTTGTTTATCTTTTCTTTTTTTTAAATTTTCAAAATTATACCAATTTATTGAAATATCTTAATGTCAATAAATGGTTTACATATTTAATGGAACCTCCAATGTGACATCAACATGGTAAAATGCATTCTCAGTATGCTGCAAGTAATACTGCAAATATAATAGGCAATTACCAATATAGTTTACAATCAAATCAATAATGAATTTTTTTTTTTTAGATGAAATATAACGTAGAAGTAAAATGAAAGAGATAAAATGAATTGGTAATTTGACATCGTAATTAGAGTGCCATATTTTGGATAGTTTCCAACGTTATGCATTTTCAATTATTTCTAAAAGAAAAAAAAAAGAAAAAAGGAAACTTGTTCTCTCAACTTTTCCCTTTCTTTTTTTCTTCCTCCTTTTCCTTTCATCAAAAGAAATAATTAAAAAAAAAGATAAGTTCTTTTCAAATTCTCAACAAATGTTATACGTCGTCCAGAAAGTCTCAATTTACATTTTTATTTGTCAAAGAAGAGATGACAATTTCGAACGGTTTCAATTTTCTTCTTTTTTCTTTCTTTTTTTTGTTAATATTGTTGTTTGTTTTGTTTGGTTTATTTTAAATTTCAAAACTACTTTACCAATTCATTTCAAATTACATCTTTTAAAATTATCGTTTTTTTTTTTTCAAAATCGTCTTTTTTGTTTTTGCTTTTCTTTTAAAGTTTATTTCAAAATTGGAAATTATTCGGTTAATTCATTTAAATTTATTATTTTTTTTTTTTTTTTTATTGAGAAAGAAACACACACAAGGTAAGGTAATGTTAGTAAAAATATTTGTCGCTATATTATTGTGACCATGGGATTCAAATAGTGGACAATTTAAATGCAAAACAAACAATCAATGAATTGATAAATAAAAGTTAGAGGAAATGTCACTAAAGAATAGAATAAGTTAGGACATATCGACAGGTTGTTGTTGTTGTTATTATTATTGCGACAAGAAAGGTTGGTGTCCAGGCTACTCAAATGATGATTGAGAATGACAATTAGCGTATGTCAACCATCCGTATATTTTATGCATATATGTTATTGTTGTTTGTGAACAGGTCGCCGTCGATTGTCGGCCGATGATGGCAAATAGCGTAATTTGATGAGCGGCTATTGGTTGTTGAACCAATGACCGATGGATGATGAACAAAGGAGAAAGGAAGAATTGGACATAACAAGGACAGAACTGAGGTTAAAGGGGGGTATGAGATAGATAGGAAAATGAGGACCTTGAAATATTCTTAAACAAAAGGATTAGTATATGGTTATCTTTTAGCAATTTCAAACATTTACAGTTATCATTTTCCATATAATATTTCATTTTTCATACTGTAAATTTATCTCTGCGCGTAAAAATGATAGAAATGCATGCGATATATATATATATATATGTGAAATGTGGATAATGTAAAATCAAATGTAACATTCCATTCCCATCATTCTTACTCAATTCATATCTGTTCATCATTTTACAGGAGACCAAAAGGTGTACAAAGTAATAAAGAAAGGAATAACGAGAAGTGAGAATGAATATATGAATGACTAGGCCAGCTGGAGGACATATGACCCAAGGTCACGCCCTTCATATACTCGTATTTATTTTTTTTTTTTACTATCATCTAAAAGCTTTTTTGATATCGGATTAATACCAATGACCTTCACTATGCCAATCTTTTAACCAAACCCGCCCGCCAAGCCAAGCGGATTATATCATTCAGCGCGGTAAATCATTTTTATAATCCGTAACGAGAAAAACGGACAACAGTAATAATACAAATTTGATCATTTTTTTTCCCCAACCCAAATATTTCATCATCATTATCATGATCATCATCATCATCATCATCATCATCATCATCATCATTATCATCATCATAAAACAATTCTTCTTTTAGGCTTTCTCATAATTCGAATATTATTTATTTTCTACAATTTAATTAAAATTCGATTACCTTTCAAAAACATCCCAAAAA
>NW_018108671.1:36487-40165 GCF_000183805.2 Loa loa | reverse complement strand
GACATAAATTATTATTATTATTATTATTATTATTATTATTATTATTATTATTATTATTATTATTATTATTATTATTATTATTATTATTATTATTGTTATTATTACCAGTATATTATCATTAATACTATATTATTATATTGCATTGAATAATTATACATTTTTATATTGTATAAGCTTATAAGTATTATGAACGTTACAGTATTATAAGCATACTGCAATATTGTTAATATTAGTATTATTATAAGCAATACAAGCATTAGTTTTAGATTTTTTATTTTTGTTTTTGCTCTTTTTTTTTTTGAAAAATTAAAACGAACGATTTAAATTGAGCAATGATTTTTGAACTGCACATTGAAGACAATATCGTGCATTGCAACACTTGGTGACAATGTATTTGACATCCAGTATTGTCTTCTTACAACCGTCACATATGTCATTGGTATCATTATCAACTAATAATTCATTACAACCTGATACTGGGCATACTGTAAGAAATAATACACTATAAGAAAATCATATCATTAAAATATTAACAAATATTAAAAAAAGAATTTCTTATTTCTAGAATGAATTCTATCAAAAATCTTTTTACAGAATAAAAAAAAATTTAATTCACCAAAAAATTTACAATTTGCTGCTAAAAAAGAAATTTTCAAAGATTTTTTTATTGGATTTACTAAATTGTATTAAATTTTTAATATTTTCTTTTTATATTAATATTTAATTATTTCTAACAAATATAATTTACAATGCGTTAATTCATCTTTTTTTTTTTAGATTACTTTTATAAAAGTTTCAAATTGATTTTTTTTTCTTACCTGCAGGTTGCATTTTAGGAAAGTTCTTCAAAACAAGGATTGCATAATTCATGCTTACAATTTCCTATAGGATTTGAGTCATAAAATGATAATTTCCTACAAGAGAACAGATTTTATTAGGTAATGGCAAGATTTTGTACCTTTTGTCTCTTTTAATTTCAATTTTCAAATTTTAATCCTAAATTTTTTTCGAATTTTATTAAAATTGAAAGCAAAAGTTACATTATTTCTTGACTAATAATTACTTCCTAACCTTCGTTAGCTCTATTTATTATTCAAGAAAAAAAAATTGAGCCAAATAATCAAATAACCAAATAATATGATAAAATCAATTGAAATAATCAATAATAATCAAATTAATTATTTTGGCCTTACACCACAAATGCAATTAAAATTAAAAAGGGAAAAATAGGAAATTTTATTATCGATTTGTCCTCGTCATTTAAAATGGTTAAATTGCTTCATTGAAATTTTGGCTTTACCCTTTGCCCTTATTAATTATTTTTAAAGCTAATAAAATTTCAGTCATTTTTTTTTTGATTCAATCGAAAAGTTTGGATGAAATATAAATTTTAGGAAACAAATAAATAAATAAAAATCAGAATATTTTGATATTTAGAATTATTCATCATCAATTCATTCATTGTTTTGTAATTTTTCAACTATATGCAAAGTTAAAATTTAAACAGTGTTAAATGTAACAGCTTAATATCAAAAATCAAATTCCTATCATGCCACTCAATCAACGATATTTAATTAATTTAATTAATTACTTTAATTACTACACTTTGCACGACAACTCACAACAATAGCCATCACCTTGCAAAATTTTTCTTCTTTTTTTTTCTCTCTATCTTTTCGTCTCTATTTTTTCGCATATATTTAATTAATTATTTCATACTGTGCACTACAATTAGATGTGACAGCTTACTATCAAAAACAAAAATTCCTACCATACTAATTAATTGATGATACTTAATTAGCTGTTTTTAATTAATTATTTTGATTACCACAACTCTGTATTACAACTTCCAACAATATCCATCATTTTCAAAAGTTTTCCCTTTTTTTTCTTTTTTCTCTCTATCTTTTCGCATCCATCATTTTATTGCTTAAATTTTCCTCATAAAACACCATATTCTTTTGCAAATCTTAGCAAACTTTCTGTAATTTTCCCAAATATTACTCTCTTTCTCTCTTCTTTTACTCTCAATCCTTAAAATCTTTCTTATTCGCTTCTACAATCACTCCCAATTCACAATCACTCTCAATTACTTTCAATTCCTATAATCACTCTCAATCTCTGCAATTTCTCCAGATATTGCTCCTTCTTTTTACTCTTCATTCTTACATCTCTCCAAATACTGCTCTTTTTTCTTTTACTCTCAATCTTTGCATTTTGATTGTGATAAATTTTTATCATTTTCAAACAAATATCATGCTAGTAAATTCCAAGTATTCAAAAAATTTCATTTAACAAATTATTTTGAAATGATATTTAGCAAAAGAACGATAATAATAGCTGGACATTATGTAAGTAATTAATTGATTATTCAAATTTATTAGTTTGGAAAAAAATCCGAAATTTAATTAATTTTCATACATTATTTAAATTATTTTTTAAATTGGAAATTCTCTTACCTGGGACACATATCATTGTCACAATTATTCAGCGTGAGAATTTTAGTGCAAGCATTTGAAAAGCAATGATGCATTAAGCATATCTAAATATTTTTTAAATTTTATTAGAGACAATTCTCATTCAATTTTTTAATTATTAATTTTAGTTATTTAATTTTCTATTATTTCGTTTTGTCAAATTACATAATTTTGCAAATTCTATGAAAATTTCAAATACTACTGCATGATTCTTATTTTCCTTTTTTTTTTTTTTCAAATGTATTGTTCATCAAGTTAATTGCTAATTATTGTCTAAAAAAGGGTTATTAACAAAAAAGGGTACAAAAAATTGATTAATTATACATTTAAAACTAAAAATTTTTTAATTAAACAATAATTAGTTCCGTTTTTTTCTCTTTTTATTTTAACTTTAAAAATATTTTTTTTTTTTGTATGTAAGGTTTACTTGAAAATCCTAATTCAACATACGCCTGCCTAAATTTTACATAGTAAATTTTCGATTCCTAAATTTTAAAACAAAACTTTTCACATTATTAACATCAATTAATTCCTCTGTATTGTTGTTGTAAAAAATAAATAACATTTTCCATGAATAATTAATTTTATTCTAATTAAGTTATAGCATATAACCTTATCTGTACTTCTCTTATCAAGACATGTGGAACAAAACAGGTGTAAACAAGGTAGAAGTTGGCGCATTTCATTAACCATTTGCCAACGTTCACAGATTGGACATCGTAGCATAACACTATCCATCCCATTTGACATTATTAACAGTAACCTAATTAACCCCATAGATTACATTTTATAGAGAATAATTAAGGATGTATTACTGCAAAGTTTAATTTTTATGCAAATTTGACAAACAATTCAAAAGTAATTTATTTAAAATAATTTTAATTTCAGAATTTATGAAATGTTTCCAACTCATAAGGATTAAATGGATAATATCAAAAGTATTGCAAAATTTATGCTTCTAACCAGTATAATTCCATTAATTTTATTTCAGGACATCTGACGGAATATGAAAACGTTATGCATATTTTAAGAGAGAAAGAGGGAGAGAGAGGGAGAAAGGGTGAGAGAGAGTTGAATAAGAGAAGCTTTCATATTTTGGCATTATCAAAAAGTTAACTTTAGGATTTGAACAGTAGATATTCTGGAACTTAAATTTTTGAATGCTCCAAATCAATTCAAGGATTTATTTAACATTAGAATT
>NW_018108671.1:27905-36308 GCF_000183805.2 Loa loa | reverse complement strand
AAAGTTAAAGTTAATTAGGATTTGAACAGTAGATATTCTGGAACTTAAATTTTGAATGCTCCAAATCAATTCAAGGATTTATTTAACATTTTCAGAATTAATGTCATTGTTATGTCACGCTGATTGGATGTGCATTCGAAATGACCAGAAACTTACTTAATAACCAATGCATTATTATGCCACGTTGATTAGATGGACATTCGAAATGACCTAAAACCTACTTAACACCCAATGGATTATTATGCCGCATTGATTAGATGGACATTCGAAATGTCGCGTTGATTACATGGATATTCGAAATGACCAGAAACCTATTTAGCACCCAATGGATTACTATACTACATTGATTAGATGGCCATTCGAAATGATCGGTAAACTTACTTAGCATCTAATGGACGCATTAAAAAAAAAAAAAACATAAAGTTCTGATAGTTGGTTATACGAGGTTTTATGTTTACTAATCTATAAAAATACATTTGAATGTTAACGATATGAATGTTGCGATTATTTAAAGTCAAATTTAAATGCCAAAAACGAAATTTGACAGTTTGCACGTTTTAAGACTGCGTAAATGTGTAAAAGTAAACATAAATGTTAAGGATGTATAAAATTACATTTGAATAATATGGTTGTTTAAAGTTAAAAAAAAAAAGACGAAACTTGACAGTTTAGAAAAAAAAAACAAAATAAAAACGAAATTTAACAGTTTGCATGTTAGGACTGTGTAAATTTGAAACTTTTGTTTGCCTTGAGAAAAAAAAAGGGGTGATATTTATCTTTTCCTCTTTTTCTAACCTTCTTCAAAATGTAAATGTTCAAATAGATAGCTTCAATTAATTCTAGCATGTAAAACATATCCATATCCACATCCATTTACCGTCCCAGAAAAAAACTCAACTTTTCCAAAATACTAACATCTGGGATTTTTAGTTGCATGGCGAACCTTCGTCATATGCCATCCGCGACGCGTAATGTTTAATGCGCACTGTTTTTTTTTCTTGTCCGTAATTTCAGGGTCAGAGCGGTGTGTAGTGCTGTGATAGTAGTGAGGGTCAGAGGTTGTGTGATATATTAGCAATAACAATGACATACTTATTGTAGTGTACTTCTCCTATGATGTGTATATGTACTGTGACAAGTGAGGGTCAGAGGTTACATGGTATTTTATCAATAACTATGATATGCTTATCATCTGACGTGTACATGTATTATGACAAGTGAAAATCAAAGGTTATGTGATACGTATTGTAGCATACTTATTCTATGACATGTACACAGTGTGTACTATGATCGAAATTTTCTGCAGTGCCTTCAAAAAAGTGCGATATTTTTTGCTATGGTGGCATAAATGCAGCATATTGTCTTTCGTATAATGTATCGTGAAGTTTCTTTAGTTCCTTTACTAAAATGTGTTTGCGAAATATTTTTACTTCTTTCTGAAAGTAGGTTGTATTCGGTTATCCGGATCAAGAACAAAACATTTCCGGATGGAACAGAAAATCGATTATATTTAAAAGAATCATGTGGATCAGAAATGGAAAGGGGGGGAAAAATGTGATAATTCAGGAAAGAGCAAAATTCCAGTCAATAGATTAGGAAAACCTTGCTAATAGTTATGTTTAACTATATTCGAACTGTTTGAAACTGGGACGGAAAACAGTATAAGTCGGTGTTTAAAGAAACAAAGAGGTTATTGAGAATTGTGAGGAATAAGTAATGCTTGTCTATCGATTGACAAGTCATTTCCTTATCACTGTTCCAAATAGTTTACAAATTTTTGCCATTACGAATCATTTCAAGTATCAGTATAATATATGCATGTACATATGACAGCACTGAAAAGCATTTCTTTTGCTCCCTCCATCCCTGTTTTGTTCTCCTATTACCGGAACTTGCTTAATAAATCAAAAACAAATCGTCCAAACAATTTTCAAATTACTCAATTGGTGTTTTAAAATGGATAAGAGGCGGCACTAACCCATGTCTTTTTTATGTTTTTTTTTTTAAATGAAGTTTAATTTAGTACCAATACGTTTTGCGTTCGACCTCACTGAAGTGAAGATGAAGATATACCAGGATTTTTCCATAGTTTTATTGTTCAGTTTATCGGTTTTTCTTTTGCGGATAAATTGCAGCATCTTTTGTTATGAATGATATTTTCTTAGCTAATTTATCTATCTGTTACAGCATTTTGTAGAAAATAAATGATGTTCGACGATGGATGATTCCGTGTTCAGGAATATTGATGGCAATTGCTTTGAAGGTCTGGATCTTATTTTACATTTTATCCAAATTTTTTTGGAAATGAAAAGATTTCTCAGGTATTGTCGTATCATAAGCCAACAATTTCAATTTCAGCGAATAATTAATATTGTTCACTCTGAAACATGGTCTTTTTGCAGTCTTATCTTCCTTGATAATCAGTATATTAAATCTGTGGTTATTTCAAAATTATTTGATAACATTTGGAAGAAAGATTAAAATTGAATTAGAATCAGTGGAAAATATTTGAAAATACTACTGGAGAAGATTCTCTGTGTAATTTTCTTAATCACCACTCTCGCGACTTATTGTAAATTATTATGTATAGTATGGTTTTGAAACATTTTGAATTTTGTTTTTGGGAGCTACGAATCAAACTTTTCTGCATGATCTACTCGGTGAGTGGTTCACGCCTTCCAGCTTTAGCCAAGACAACGATAATGTCATTTTTTCTTATTCGAAACTTTCGGAGATATGTTCCGCTGCTTTCATATCCTTATTTGAAGCATATAGTATTTCCACATGTAATTATTGAGATGTAAAGCCTACAAGTTCCTAGCAGGCGACCATTGATACTGTGCAAAAAATGGAATTATTGGCCCACATTATACATAGTTGTTTTATTCCTCTATATCAGACATATCTCAGCCGCATTACTTTAACATGATATGGACATAACAGCGATTAAGCCGTCTTGCAGCGTGGACAAGTTTTAAAGACTAAAAAAATGCCCGAAAAGTACTCTTGTATGTTTACAGTATAACTGAATTTTAAACATTACTAACGTAATTAATGGAATGAGCCGATTAAGCGGAACTATTTCGTGCTACGGTTGCTAGCCTTTTTCTGATGGATGGTTTGATGCATACAGTCTTCTGCTTCCTAAACTTTCAGTTGTACGCAAAAAATACCTAAATAGCTGTGGTAAATCATTTTGTTCGATAACAAATTTTTAGAATTTTGGAGCAAAAATGACCTTCGGTTTGTGTAAGATTTAAAATAAATTAGTTATTGTGTTGCTTGCCCGCGTTTTATTCCGCTGAACCCTTACTCTTTCCTTTTTTCTTTTTTTGTAAAATTGAGGTCAGCTGTGCAAATCCAGCCGTTCTTTCACATTTTCCCCTCTCTGTTTGTTAGAAGTGTTTGAAAAGTTCCATTTTTTCATCTGTTTGTTCAGTTTTTCTAATTTAGATCGAAAAATTCATCGAGAGAAAATCTATAATATTAGCATAGGGTAAAGAAATAATTAATGTTGAATAAACTAGCTAACTATTAAATGTTTGAGGGCTGTTCCAATTTTTCCTGCTTATCCACAAGTAAATGACTAAAATTTCTGTTTAATTTTTCTAATTTGAAGTTCTAATTTTTGGAAATGACATGCGGATAAGTCACATTGCATACGAATTCAAAGACGGAATGGGAACGATATTGCATTGAATATGTTACGTTCAATTTCGGAGCAGTTCTAGCTATTGTAGCTAAGTTGAATGTTCAGAGAAATACTGATTTCTGATAGTCGAAATTATAGGAAGGTTGTAAAGGAGATTGCGAAAGATGAAATTCATTCACATAAGCATAATTTGCATATCCAGAACGACAAATTCATGAGTCACGGTATTTTACTTCTCGGGATGATCACCAACATTCTAGAACGTAGTTATAAGACGAATCGTGGCATAGATGGAAGGCACGTAGATTTTCATTTGTGTATAAGCTAAAATCTTCATCAAAGATATATATATATATCCCTTAGAAACTTCCATTTCAATTGTTTCTTTTTAAATTGAATGAAAATTAAACGAAAAAATCTGTTTCTTGTCATTAAATGGCTGGTGTGTGGCAAAAGTGGCAAAATAAAGAAGAAAAAAAGCGCGATAACGAAAAGAGTAGGAGTGGGGGAAAAAGCGGGGTTAAAATTCTAGTAGATTTTTAAGAAAAATATCAAAAATTAATCATTTGATTGGCGAAAATGCCCTTAGAGATTTTGTAGATTACTGATAAATTTGGGTGTCACTAGTTTCAACATTCTGAACTTAAATTTCTGTCTCATTTTTTTTAACCTTGTTACATTTTTGATATTTCATTCTCTATGACAAATAGTACTTGCTATTTCATGCATAGTCTGATGAGAATTGTGTTGTCGGTTGATCTGTTTATTGATTGGTTATTTTCTCGATATATCGGTTTGTAGATATATGGCATAATGAAGTGACAAAATGAATAGCCACATTGATAGGGAATTCTGAAAGTGGGCCAGGATAAATGGACTGAAATTATGGAATTGAAAGAGCCTAACAACATGCATTAGATGTAATATTTACTACCCAAATATATATATGTCTGTGAGCTTAGTTGTGTAAATGTATGTGTATATGTGTGTATGTACGTGTTTGTGTATGTGTGAGCTGTAGTGTGTTGATTGAGAAATATACGAATGTATTATTGGTAGGGGGCATTGGCGACAGGATCACAGGCTGGTACGGCGAAAAGGGACGAGACCTTCCAAATTGTAGCATTAGTTGGAGAAGGAAGAGGAGGATGATGTTGGATGAAATAGCAAAATCGACTTTTCTCGACGACGTTTTGAACTACACCGGTACCAACCCCTTACACACTTAGCACCAACAATCACTGTTGATCATCCCCTCTTCGAAGATTGATAGAAATTCCACATACAAACGAACAGGCAAACAGACACACATATGCAGCCATACACCTATACGAATTTCGTTTTGGGTATTATTACGAACTACAGCTACAAGCGGATACGGAGCAACTAACTCATCGGTAAGCCTTCTAGGATATCACCGAAATTCCGAGTAACTGTGAAATCTCAAGATATTAGCGAATTTTCAACTAAACTCACTGAGAAACTTCCCAAGGTATTACCGAAATATCGATCTATCGAATCGGTTATATAGAAGTGTGTGCTTTGGATAATCCCAGGAGATACGATTGAATTGGATTACTGCTCAAATGTTGTGGTAGTTTATCTAAGTTGTGATATCGGGAGCTAGGATATCTATCCATTACGTATTCAGAATAGCAACTCTCGAATTACTGCAGGTATCATTAAAATTGGTGACAAAAAGTGAGGAAAAAGCAAAGAAAGAAAAGGTGGAATCAGTAACGAAACCTATTATCGTTTACGATCGCAATCGGTATAGTCATCATCGTTCGTCACCGATCAGCACTAATCATCACCATCATCGATAGCTATTGCTGCTATATTTCTACGACATCATTGACGATACACCAAATCCATCCCAGCACTACCATCCTACTACTACGACTATCGCAATCATCATCACCACCACTACCGCCGATCTACAGATTTCGTTGTCACTGACCACGACCAACTATCACTATTGCTACCATTGCTACTACTATCATTACAACTGGTAACAAATTGAAAAACTAAATTGATCTCATCTGATTGTCGGGCTTTCTTATCATCACGAATCGGTGTCTTTCTACTATTTCCCATGAAATATTGCTCCTAGTGATAACTATTGCAACAACTACTACAGCTATAATAACAACTATAATAGAATAATAATAGCAACAACGACAACTACTACAACAATTACAACAGCAGCTACAACAGCAATAATAATAGCAACAACGACAACAGCTGCATGGCTAAAAGGCGGACAGTTTATTCAAAAGGTGGAGATTGATTGGTTGACTGATTGATTTATGGATTATATTGGTTAACTTGAAAAACACCTAATCATCTTATTTGTCAAGAAAACAAGTATTTCATGTAGATATAGGGGGCGGATAGTTTTCTCATTTTTCCTTAATTAATTTGATGGGTTAATTTGATAAAAGGATGGAATAGAGGAAGAAGTAACGGTTTATTATCGAACAATTCTTTCCTTTTTTGTTTTTCTAGCAAATTTTCCTAATTAATCAGTGGATTAGATCCGATTAGATTTCATTGTATGTTTTATTGGTCATTCAACTTTGCTGTAACAGTTCACACTGATGTCAGATGGGAAGTGGTTTCTGATTACAATCTACTTTAGTAACAAGGTGGAAGAAGGAGAAAGGGTAAATGTATGACTCGGAACTCTAGACATAATTAATTCTAAGGTCGTGTTCACTTCATTCGACTTTTTCACTAATGATTGATTTGACATGATCAGAAATGGAGCGAGAAATCAGGAAGGTTCTTGGAAAGCCGAATCGGTGGTATTTGCAAATTTGATGATGGTTCGAAATTGTTGGAAAATAGGGAGAATAAAACACTATTCGAACATTAAATTTGATGGGTGGAATCAGTAACTGGGAGAAAAGATTATCCTCACAAAGCATTCATAAATATTTGATTTTTTGTACTTGATATTTGTATATGTATTTGATGTTTGAAACTTTCGATTATTAATTCCTGAAGCAAGATTTAAGAAAAACCAGGATTTCCCAAAAATATAAGAAGGTTAGGGCTATTATTTGTTCCTGTATTTTCCTGATCCATGATTTTTTTTTCCTGATTTTTTTTTTCTCTTTGCAATCTTTTTTCATCTAGGGATCTTTCGAATTATCCAGTCATTCGACACATCGATGTAGATCTAACATTGATATGACCTCAGTTTGAGCGAAAATTTCATAATTTCTTGTAATTTTGATCGAAAAGAGATTTTTTCCTTTTTGTGATCATTAACAAAAAGGTAATTTGGATGAATTAGTCGTAAACCCGTGTGAATGGAGGGTGACCCAGTTTGTTCAATGACCACCGCCCTAACTGAATCCTCACCATATTTTCGACGACTTTTTTTTTTTTGTAATACTTGTAGTGAAACCATAAAAGAATGTTAAAGCGCATCAGCGCGTGGTCGATTTATATCGAAAATTTCGTTAAATTTAGATGTAGAAGGGAAAAATGAAATAGAAATCGTTTTTTTAAGCGAAACCGAAGATTGGATGTGCCATTTACAATTACTGAGAATCACTGTGGATTGGAAGGGTCTGAACGAGGACATTATGAGAATTACTGTCAGAAATTTTTTTTAACGAATATTTTAGACTTTTCTCCTCCCAATGGATATGGTTCAATATGAATTGATACGAAATAAGATTATCAGAAGATGGATAGTTATGATCGAGAAGTGACGTTTGAATTGAGTAAACTATAGAGGAGAGCGTAGTCGTACTATCTCAACAAATTGTAGATGTTAACTAATAACTTTCAAGATAAAGCAGTGGGACTATTTAGAAATTATCTCTATCACCATATCATTCACGTGCATTTGATTTTGAATTTCAAAGAAAAAATCCAGACTAATGTTTTATGCATATATCTGCGTAAAACTATAGATATTTTCAACTCAGGTTGCATGCCGAAGATTGTCATCTTTGCAAATAGTAACGATTTCCACAAACAAATAATCGGCAAGGACTACCGTTGTTGACGAGAAAACTGAATGAGTGGCGACTATAGTAGATTTGATGACTTGGTGGCATAGGTTAAATATCAGGATCATACTGTATTGTACTGTATGTAGTACAACTGTACTATATTGTACTATATTTGCACTATATATATATGCGTTCGTAAAAGGAAGCAAGACTTGCGTGTCGTAGATCAAATTTATCCATGTCCGAATTTAATTTTATTTCATATAAAACTACGCATTAACAAACAAAAAAAAAAGTGGTAAAGGAAAAAAAAATAGGTCGTCAGGTTGATATCAGTTACAAATAAATAAGCAGTGTATCGAGGAAAGAAGAAGGAAACATTTGTAAAGTACGAACGATTGTTCGAAAAATTAAAAGCCGGAAAGAAACAATCGTAAAGTGCGACGATTGTTTAAAGTTTGGGAAATGGCTATTACTCAATTTTTGTGATAAAGATTCAAAAAACTGCAATTTTTTTCTGCTTCAAGATTTGCTATGCTAGATATGTCAATTGTACGTTGTGTAGGCATACATCACAATTTTTGGGCGTAGCATAAATTTACTGGGTACCTTAGTTGTATGGTATATTATGAATGTCAATGTCGGTGACATACATCTGTGCATGCATGTAAGGCACGTAGTACCAAGTTATGTGTGCATATATATGATATGCATGACAAAATGCGAAGCAAATTAAGTTTATCCATACTGCATTAGCTTCAGGTCAGAACAAGAGAATAG
>NW_018108671.1:21558-27674 GCF_000183805.2 Loa loa | reverse complement strand
TTTTAGAAGTTTCTTTTTTAAGCTGTTACCGCCTGGTACCAGAACGTCGCACTTAAGCACAGGGCAGGAAAGGACAGAAAGCAGAGCTAGTTTTATCTTGCCTTTTTATTTATACTGATTCACTATCATTTTCTGTTATATCTTAGTTCCAGATAAAAGCTAAATGAAATTTTGGAAAAAAAGGAAGCATTAGGAGAATGAGGCGAGCATTAGAAGAACATGAGGATATAAGTTCATCTTTCGTGATCCATTAAATATTTATATAATAAGTCGCGCATTATTTAATGCTAAATTTTCTTTTTTCTTTTTACATTTTTACATTTTTATGGTTTATCAGCCATTTAGCTTGTTCGCAGTAAAAAAAGATAACACATTTTAATAGATTATCATCATCATTGCATGTTTTATGTTGTTTTTAGTTTTCTATTATAAGTAATATCAGTATTTCTTTCAGTTCAGAAAAGGTGCACCACTTACAATTGGTATATTTCTCTTTTTGAAACAGCAAATTTTTTAAAATTGATGAGATGAAGTAAGAGAAAAAATGTGTAGTGTTTTGTACGTATACAAAACAGATTCGAACCTGTTCTATACAAACAGATTCGAACCACAAACATACAAACAGATTCGAACCTGTTCTCTAATGAGGCTTGGATTCATGAGAATGATTATCATTAGGATAAGTGGAGATCGGTTAGGAAAAAAAGTTTTGTTAGGAAAAAAAAGTTTTTGAAATAATTTTGAAAGACGTAAAGTTTAGTAGTATTCAGATCACTAATACTCTTAATCACTGGATAGATTAAACTGGGAGTAGTGTCGACATTGCCTTCTGAAATTCAGTACTTCACTTTTCCGGTTTCTAATAAGATCATTATCGTAAAATGCACCGTGATGGATGATCGGAAATTTCGATTGTGATGCGACGGTGGTTGATATCAGTTGTTCTTGAAGGTTGTAAATCCACAATGATGGGAATTGTGTTGTAACATTTTGTTCTTATTGTGTCATATTTACTAGCCTACTATTTTTTTTTTTTTTGCAGAGGATACGGCGTTTAGTGATCCATTGAGCGATTACGCGGGTGATTTCGATATTGTACGATTTTTGGACGAGAACAGGTGGTTGCTTTCTTTTCACTTTTATAGCATTATCTACAAATTTCTGAAACTTTGGATGTTATTGAATTTTTTATAGTCTCATATTCTCTGTGGACCCCTTAATATTTCGCAGATCCTCTTTAATTACTCTTCAAAAAGATGACGTAGAGTTAAGGTAAAGGAAGTAGATCAAAACAGAAATAAATATCCAAGGACAGAACCTTGGAATTGCTAAGCTCAAAATGCACGAGTTTACGTTTCGGTCATCTTGGGTAATAAATCCAACCTGACCTTACGAGTTTGGAAAATATGCAAATAATAGATTGAAAAGGATGACAATAAGTAATTAAAATTTAATTCGATGAGAATTTGGAACTTTAAATGGCTTCATGAAGTTGTTGCCAATTATTCTTCCTTTTATAATTAATGTTACGTGTCATTGTTAGTATGCCTGAATTGTGTGTTAGTATAATAATTTTAAAATGTCGTAAGGAGTGCTGTTCCATTTTACTAATATCTTGTACAGAGTTAACGGTGAAACAATTGCGATTATTGGAATCAGAAAGTGATTTAGGAATACGAAATTGAGGAGAACGAGAAAAGGAAAGATAAGGAGATGGAAAAAAAAGTATAGATGGTGCAGTATTAGAGTAGGAGTTTCTTAAAGATATGATATCAGAAATGTCATGGTTTACTAAAAAATTATTCTGATATGACTAGAATTTTTTGAAGATTTTGTTTTGAGAGGAGAAAAAAAAATTATCAGATTGGAACTTTTCTTTTTAACTTTCACAAAAAAATAGAGCAATTCTGATAACAACAGTGGAAATAATTCTTCATGTGCTTTTGGATTATTTCGAGTTTTTTGATTGTCTATTCGTAGGGGAAAAACCTTTTTACTATAGAAATTTCATACGTAAACATTCAGAGTGTAGTTAATACAAGTTCTGAACTGTAGAGAAGTTTGTAAGTGTAGCATGAAATGATTATTTTAATGTAAATATTACGGCTGGTTAGAAAAAAAATTGTAAAGCCGTCTCGTAATACTAATTAATAACCTTTCACATTTTTTTTCTCACATTTTTTACGATGGAAATTTCTTTTTTTGAATATGAAAAAATCATACAGAATACATTTATAAAACTATTAGAATAAGCAGATATTTGTATCTGCACGCTTTTCCTAATTCAGGTAGTATTAGTTCCTACGGACATAAAAGTTCAATGACTAATATACCTGAGCAATTTTTTATTTTGAAATTTGAAGTATACGCTTCCTTCAATTCGAAATTAATTGTATGGCTGTACTTTTCATCTGTCATTGCTACTATCATCATTAGGATCAAAAAGGACTGTAGTTTTGCAGTACCCCGATTGACAGCCCTGTAGCAGACACTACTCGGTTCATATCGCAACAGGTACAAGGTCATCATCATCACCATCATCAGCAACAACAACAATCGCAGCAACATCATTATCAGCAGCAGCAACAACAACAGCATCACCCGCCACTGCCGCAATCGCATCAAAACATCACAACTGTTGCAATTTCCGAAGCGGCCAACAAAATGATGTATCAAAATCCAGCTAGGTCAGAGTTACTTTTTAACCGCATAATGGATATATTCCTAGGTCAAGTTAAAGTAGGATTTCTAAATAATGAAATTCTTAAAATTACGAACTGTGGTGTTTCAAGATTCAATTTATTCAGATCGGTCATTTCATATGATAGAGTTTTTTCTCTTTTTTAGAATTTTTTGAAGAAAATGAGAGGAGTGGTAGAAGTTTTTCAAAATAATATTTGTCACTGAAAATCTAAAGCGAATAATGGAAAGGGCAACTGAAAGAGATAGGAGGGGACTGAGGAATGTTGCGCAAAATTAATTATTCCATTTGTATTGCTTGCATTTGTATTGCTTTCTGCAGATATCCAAAAAATCATTAAACGAGAGATAAGGAGAAATGGGAAAGAAATGAGAGAGAGGGCCACGGAATGGAGCTATCTAATAGGGTTGATTTAGTAAATTCATGGGAGGTACCATCGTATCTCTTCCTTTTTTTTTCTATCATTCTTCCTCAAGCTTCAAAAGTTTCTTCAAGCACATCGCTGAATGCTTTATTTGAAATGTTTGGAAGCAGTGGACCAAATCGGCATGGCAACTGTTGCATTTATTCATTCGTCAAATGACCACTCCCGTTTTATTCCCATCCCTGCATTTTTTTTTATTAGAAGAAGATGGGGAGTGGTTCCTGGCACTGACCGAAACCATCTCTTCGTCCATTTTGTTGATTATTTGTTCACATCGCCTAATTCGCTGATAACTTGCTTGTCTATATCAGTTCACTTGTTAATACTTAATATGAACTATATGATCGTTTTGCAAATAAAATTTAATTTTTTTCATCAGAACTAATAGTTCATCGTTTGCAAATGTTAGATTTCAATTATTAGTGGAGGTTGATATGCCCGCCACACACTTCAGTTTAGGTATCAAAAAACACTTTTTTTTTTTTTTTGTGGGCTTAAACCAATATATCTGTAAAATCTGCAATAAAAGTGAGCAAATGCATAGAATAGATGGAATTAATTCAAATTTGATACATTCTTCTTTTGTCTGATTTGTAAGTCTGAAGTGGGACCTGCTGAACTATGCTGAAGTGAATTAGGTAGTTTAAGGTCATTCAGATATGAAATAAACTACTTCTGGGGTGTCGTTGCGCTTAAATCTGGGATGAATTGGGCAGTTTTAGTTGTCTAAATTAAATAATTAATTTTTTATAAAAGATCTAAGTTTTTATGTTTTTAAAGCCATTATTCATTTATGATTTCGTCGACTATCTTGAGCACTGTTTATCCTACTTTAGATTACCTGACAGTCCACCAATCACGGATATCTCGGGTGCTGGTTCGTCAGGCTCGCCGAGCTCTGCTTCAGATTCACCATATTCTCCAGATAATTATCAGAATTATCAGCGTAAGTCTAATTATTTTCAACTTTTCATATATTTTCAGACTTTTTTTTCAATTCGACCTAAATTTTTAACGAGGAATTGAAATTCTTGGATGAATTTTTGAACTGTAGGGAGAACTGGTAAACCAGTTACAAAATTAAACAAACCAGCGAAGTTTTGTAACTTCTAATTACTCGAATATTATGACTACACTGTTGGACATGAGGAAATGTTGGAGACACTCTCTTATGGCATGGTTGTAATTTTAATCATCTGATTATCCAGCTATATTAGGAATGTTAATAGCTCTCTCGTTCTAAAACCGGGTAAAGTTCTCGCTAGGACTTATGGAAATATAAAACGGTAACATTTTGATTCTCTCCATTCATACATGAACCATACTAAAGGCCAAACTGAGATCAGTGAACATCAGTGAGCATAGCAATCTTATCTTGGCTGGAAAAATTTAGTCATGTTTTGGACATTGTGAAACATAAGAAAATTCAATGAAATGACAGGGATTCGAGTAAACGAAGTTTTTTTTATAGTTAAAAGACCACCCTGAAAGGTAATGGGAGAAATACGACCACGATTCGCGATTTTTAAAATAGTTGTTAAATGATGACAATTTTCTAAAGCGTAAAATGGATGAAGTGGCCTTCTTTCGTTCAGTTCACTTCTTTCACTAGTTCAAATAGAAAATGACCTTTTCCGTCTCTCGTAACTCAAGAGTCACGAGACACTTTTCATAGAGAATAAAAGTTTTTTTTTTATAAAAAATATATACCTACACTAAGTGCATAAATATAAAAATATATATGTTTATGTATATAAACATATATATAAACGTCTATGTATGTATTATATATGTACAGTATATTAGTATATAAACATTTTTACTCTCAGACGGATTCGTTCACATTTTTTTTCATAACGAGTCTCTAATTTAATAAAAATTGTTTTCATAATTTTTTCAAAACTAAGTAAGTGGAGGTCTTATACTATAAAGGAGGGTCAAAAAGGTCATTTTCTAAAATAAATTTATTTTATAAATGCATCTTCCTACTTATTATCTTGTAAATTTATATGTATATAATTTAAGGAAAGAGGGCTTAAGTTAGAATACGATGCATTATATTCTTATTTCCGAAATTTCGTTAATTAAAATCCAGTAGTTTTTCTGAAAAACTACAAATTCATCTTTTACGGATGTACACGTGCGCCTTATGTTGTTTTACATATTTGCATCAGTTTTCCAAATTACTTATTTTGTTGCCCAAACCTGAAATACTACAAAGACGATGGAAAAATTGATAAGAAATTTTAGTTATCCATGGTGCTCAGCAGAACGGCAATGGCCTGATTCTCGGTGTACGGCCTGATCTAGCGACACATATGTTGGTACCACAAGAGCTTCTGCAACAGAATCATCTTGGTAACCGTATACTACAACATGTTTTGCCTTCACCACAATCCGATTTCATCGGCAATAGTGGTGGATATCCGCCGCAGTCGACACCATCCGCATTACCTCAGGTATTCAATTCATGACTTCCTCTGAAAATACAAGGAAGAACAGTTGATACTGTACAATTTTGTGAATCTTTAGGACAACTTATGAATTCCAAAATCTGTTTACCATATTTATCTAAAATCTTACAGGTTTCACCGCCAACGGTCAACTTGCGACCTGTTAATAACAGTTATTTGATCCAGAATAACGATTATCAAATGGATCCCTATAGTAATGTTATCAGTTCCACAGCTAGTGATGGTGATGGTTCAGGCTCCCAAAGTGATGGCCAAGTAAGTCGTAAACGTGTGCGATCAGAGCAACAACCACCGCCACCACCACCACCACCACCATCACAGCAACAGCAACAGCAGCCTCATAATTCGGTACCAGTTAATGTGAAAAGTGAGCCTCAGAAGGTAGATTTATTACTTAATTCTTTGGTGATCTGTATAAGTTTTGAGGAAAAGCCGAGTTAAAACGGTTTTTCTATTGCTAAACTTTTGTAAAATTTCCGTGAACTCTATAAAATTGGAGGAAATCCCTGTTTTTAAG
>NW_018108671.1:12794-21513 GCF_000183805.2 Loa loa | reverse complement strand
TTTGTGAATCTTTAGGACAACTTATGAATTCCAAAATCTGTTTACCATATTTATCTAAAATCTTACAGGTTTCACCGCCAACGGTCAACTTGCGACCTGTTAATAACAGTTATTTGATCCAGAATAACGATTATCAAATGGATCCCTATAGTAATGTTATCAGTTCCACAGCTAGTGATGGTGATGGTTCAGGCTCCCAAAGTGATGGCCAAGTAAGTCGTAAACGTGTGCGATCAGAGCAACAACCACCGCCACCACCACCACCACCACCATCACAGCAACAGCAACAGCAGCCTCATAATTCGGTACCAGTTAATGTGAAAAGTGAGCCTCAGAAGGTAGATTTATTACTTAATTCTTTGGTGATCTGTATAAGTTTTGAGGAAAAGCCGAGTTAAAACGGTTTTTCTATTGCTAAACTTTTGTAAAATTTCCGTGAACTCTATAAAATTGGAGGAAATCCCTGTTTTTAAGCTTGCATCGAAATAGATTGGAATCATGTAGTGACTTAATGGATACCTGTCAAACATACATAGGAAATCAGTTTATGTCACGCTTATCACCCATTCTATTTACTCTTGGCTATTGTAATCATATAGTATAATGTAGTTATGACATCAGTATTACGTTGTGAGTTACAGCTCATCTTTTATCATTTTGGAAGTATTTTTTCTTGCACGGTATAAATCATTAAATGGTGGAGATGGATTATATTATTAAGACCGCATAACTGCATTTTCATAAGATATTTGAGGTTTTTATTGTAAATGAGAAATCTTTTTAATGTATGTACGTCTGATATATATAAAACCATTCATTCCGATTTTTCCAGGTATTCTCGTTACCCAGTCAGCTTACAGTGATATCATCACCGGTAACTACAGTGGAAGATTTTGACGACAGTTTTCACCAGCAAGCGATCAAATTTACTGCATTCAACGAAGAGCATTGGGCTACCTTGTATGATATCAACCAAAGACCGTTGCATCAACTGGAAATGCATGTTGTGGCAGATAAAGGATTCAATTACAGTACTATGGATAATTGCTTTGTAAATCAGAAGAAAAATCATTTTCAGGTTGAATTTTACTGTACTATTTGCTTCAATATGATAACGAACGAAGTTCTGGTTATTTATTGAAGTTACATTTTACAAGGAATTTTAATTCACTTTATTTTTCACTTTTAGGAACAATTTTCCTTTTTTTATTATCTTTTATTGTTTATATACATATCTTTTCTCCGTTTTTATTCAGCTTGTGCTTTTCTATAATTAATCTATATATCGCTATCATTTCTCATGCATGTAATTATTATATAATTTTCCTTTTTTCCAACGGCATTCTTTGCCCACTTCATCTGCTTCGTGCTGCATATCTCTGTGTTATTTCCATAACTGTTCTCTATGGGGTCACTTCATTTTTATTTTGGATGACTGTTTATACAATTAGATTGCTAAAAGTTCTTCCGAATAGTTCGATAAGTTTGCGAGGAAAGTGATTTTTTCTCTTTTTTTTTGCAGATTTCTGTACATATCGAAGCAATCGACAATCATCCGCCAAATTTCGTCAAAATAGGTAACGAATTGAAAATGGTGAAAGAATTCAAGTTAGCATTTTGTGGTGTAAAAAGTGAAATGCCAACGTCAGAGATACAAATCAAGCAGTCTACAACGGATAGGAGGCCAGTGCCACATGATCCTGTATCGTGAGTTTTTTATTGTTGTCTTTTACAAACCAATGATAAAGTTAAAACAGTCATTAAATTATATCGATTGGTGAATAAAAGTTCTATTTCTAAAATGATTATATGCTTAAATTTTCAATATTTTCCCTTGTATTCCGTATAGTTTCATAGCTTAATGAAATTCCAAGTAAAAAGTAACAAATGCTCGACCCTCATTTCTCACTTCAGACTTGAAATTCATGAACGACGGATGACAAAAGTAACTGTACCAAGGCTGCATTTCTCGGAAACAACGATGAATAATCAGAGAAAAAACGGTCGTCCAAATCCGGATCAGAAATATTTCCTACTTGTTGTACGTTTGATTGCATGTACTGCTGATGGGCATGATGCCATTGTTCAGGCTTATCAATCCGAGAAAGTAATTGTTCGAGTAAGCTTTGTCGCTACTTTCTACTGTTTCAAAAAATTTGGATATCTTTTCATTAACTTGACAATCGATCACAAAGAAGAGAATGAGGCTTGTGTTGGAGAACCACGGCAAGCAAGGGAATCAATACTAGAAATCGATTTTTCTTACTTCAAACATATGAAAAAACATGCGGTTTCGGGATTGATTTAATATCCATTAGTTTAATATTGTTATTATTATTGCAGGCTTCAAATCCGGGTCAGTTTGAGCCACCAGATTCGGACGTTACATGGCAGAAGAACGGTTCCACTCTATATTATAATAGTGGTTCGGTGGCAATTGGTACTGATCGAGCTGTTGCGCCCTTGACTGTTGGTGGTGACATCTATTGCTCTGGAGTTGTGCATCGTCCATCCGATCGTCGAATGAAAGAACAAATCCATGAGGTTCATTTATTGCTCTTTTTTTTTTCTCCTTACCCTTTATCAAAGTTATCATCGTGATCAGTTTGGTTGCATGTGGTACCTCGCAAATGGTTCATTTTCGATATTTTTCAGAACAACTCTACTACTTTCAATCTACCATTTAAAAAAATTTTTATGATAAAATTAAAGACTCTTAAATAAAAGTTTACAGGTGGACACTAAAAGCGCCTTATCTCATCTTGCCCAAATTCGTGTTGTTGGCTATTCGTACAAACCAGAAATAGCTTTAAAATGGGGTCTATCGGAAGAAAATCGTCACAGAGTTGGTGTTATTGCTCAAGAACTGGCCGAGATTTTGCCCGATGCCGTGACCGACAATGGCGATTTCTTACAGGTACACATAATTCTTGGAAAGGCATAAATTTCGTGGAACATGAAAATTTACTAATTATCTGATTTCTTTCGTTCTAGCTTTCCAAAAATTTTCTAAAATGGAAGCGGTCATTTAATCAGTTGTGAAAATAATCTAGATTCTATAGTATAGTTGTTAATGTATCTTTAGCAGTGTACAAAAAATAAATTCAGTGGATAACTAATCTACTAAATAACATGATAGTTAATAAGCAATGTTTCAATTTTAGGCTGTTTTTTTCTATTAGATTTGGTTCAATTTTCAGGTTGATGACTCACGGATATTCTATGAAACAGTTGCAGCAGCAACCGAACTGTGTCGCCTTACGGGAAATTTGGAGCATAAGATTGAAGCTGTTGAAAAGTTATCTCACAAACTAGCCAAATTACATCAGCGGAAAAATAAGGATATCGGTAGTTTAGCAAGTGGCCTAAGTGATCTTGGATTCTCTGATAAAGCAAGCTTCATGTCATCGCATACATCACTTGCTTCGATTTCTCCATCTTGTGTTTCACGCGACAAATGTTATCGTAGGCAAGTGCTTCTTACCAGTAATTCTGATTTTTTTTCCTTTTTAAAGGAAATATGAGTTTTGGAAAGTTCCAGAAAATTCCAGAAACGACAAAAATTGCAACAATTATGCCAAATCGTTATTTAGATGTTGCTTCTTAGTATTCAAATGCCTTCCTGAAATTTCGAATCTTTCCTTTAAAACTTGCGAAAATCTTTTTAATTCCCAGCATTACTTGACAGGAGTAATAAGGAGCGGAGCAGAAGCCGTGAAAAACACTGGCACTGCAGAAATTCATCTTGTCATCGTGCGGAACCTCCATTATGTAGTTCAAAAGTAACGCAAGGGACAATTGTCATTCTTGTTGGAGTAATGGCTGTTTGGTAATTTTTTTGATGTCGTATTTTTGTAAATGAAATCAGGTTAGATGAGGCGATGTTCAAATCTTAAGTGACAGAAGTTAATCAAATTATTTTGCTTTCTTTGCGAAATCCTAAATTTTTCTGAAATTATCTCAGTTGTAGGTAACACATAAAACATGCTTTATCCAAATATGAATTCACTGAACGAAGAATTGGATTATATCGAAGATATGAACTTGTTGCTGTTATGAGTTCAATAAGCGTAAAATTCAAGATTAACATGGGAATTTGGAAATTGATCATTTTCTTTTTCTTTACAGTTTAATAGCTATGTCAACATTATATGTGCTGGACTGGCATACTCGAACATTTGGATATCAGAAACGGCCTTACATCTTTGAAAGTACTACTACTAATAGACCAGTGGTGGAACAAGGTGGTAAAATTGGTCAAATTGTGCAAGTGAAGGATAATGTTTGGAAGCCACCAATCCAACCGCATGCGCCACCTTTAAGCGTTTCATGTGATCATATGTATTGTCATATGTTTTGTTGCATGGAGCGTGATGAATATAGCGTACCAAATGATAACTCTGGTGATAAGATAGTAAGTCTTGATTTCTTCTTAAATTAATTCTGCATTTCGAGAAAAGGTTTCGAAATCTTTTAAAGCTCTTTCGCTCTGATTTCGAAATTTTAATTGAGCTCTTTTACTGGGTCTTTTGAACTTCTGTTTAGTACGCTTTTTTATTATCCCAGAAAAATGCGAAGCTCTGGAAAAAGGAAGTATGATTCGGTAGAAGGTAGTTGTAATTTTTCATATCTGGTAAACCATCATTCGTGCTATGTTGTGTTTGATTTTTAGTGTCCAGGGACCAGGGTTTAGCATGGGATTTAACTGCACGACCAAATAGGCTTTTTAACCAAGTTCAACAAAAATATCTGCTTAGCAACTAAGTTTTCGAACAGGTTTCTATTGGATTTCTCTCTTTTAAAAATCCTAAAAATTGTTGGCGTTTACTTTTTGATAAAAAGGGTTGCAACATTTATAATTAATTTAGAATCAGCAAACAGTTTTGACTCTTTCGCAGCAACAACAATCATTAAAAATCAAAGGCAGTACGGAGAACAGGCCATTACCTCACGACAAACGAGCCGTTTTTTCATCATTCGCATCAGATGTTACCATTGAAATACTGGATTTCAATGTAACGCTCGATAGTCGATATTGTATAAGTGATAGTTGTAAATCACGTCGTGGTCTCTACACCCTTTATATACCCATTTCGCCGACTATGCCAACTGTCCCACTGGAAGTTAAATTCGAGTATGTTTTTACTCTGTGAATTATCAATTTTTTCCTCCTCAGTACATAATTCTAAAACAACAGCTGAAAGTTTTCAGTGTTTTTCGATAATACTTTATGCTAGGCACTTTGGTTTCGTTATTTGAGCACTTGTACTATCAAAAAAATTGCCTCTAAAGGATTAGGTTGAGTGTTTCATTTTATCAAAGTAATCTATGTTGGACTATTGTTAGTGCTGTTCATGACTTTTTGCGGAAGAATAATGGATTGTGGTTGGGTGAATTGAAAAGGATCTTTTCCTACTTTGTCTAAAGCGACGAGTATAGTAAGGTATTTAGCGAAGTATTCCTGAAAAAGGATTTAAATTTTAATCAGATTATCTATAAGGGATTTGATTTTTTCATACTCGAAAACGGCTATCTAATCCTTATTCTTTTTAGATTTACTGACAGATAGACAGGTTGAATGACGGCCTCAACCAGTCATCTTTTTTTGTTTCTAAATAGAATGATTTGAATTTATGTTATTTTACAATTCACTTTATGTTTCAACTGTTCAGTTTAAAATTTTAGCGTTGGGGATAGTAGTAATTATATCGATAATTGCGGTAGTTTGCGAGATTTTGATCAAAAACCATGTAATGATGAACATGCTATAAGGACAGATCGTGGGAAGCAACCAGTCGTTCAAAAGGTACCTTTCATAAGAAATTTCATATTTCTTATAGATGTCAACTTTTTCTTGATCTCACTTGTCCAATTTATATATAAAATGATGGTTATCTCTTGGACTTTTATTGTTGTGTACAGGCAAATAGTCATACCGTATTGCACCTTTCATAATTTCGGTTATATATGATCCTTTACGTTGCAGATAGTGGAAGGAATCTATGAACTACCAGTTGGCAACTATATGCATAGCGCATATCGATTTCGCATTGGCTACAGTACCGAATCTTGCAATATGAACGAATCTCAACGCGGACGTAGCTTTGATGAATATAATTTGATCTTCTATCGTCGTTGTCAAACTGCTATGAACTTTTAACATTTAAATTTATGGATATGGTTGGACTTTAGTATTTTTTCCATTCTACAGGAGCAATTTTTATACTTTCTAATGCTTATTTCAAATGAATTTCCGATACCATTTTAGAAATTATCTACAGAAGAGTTTTTAATAAAGTGGTAAAATTGCCTCAAGGTAACTTTCCATTTCTTCCACTTCATTGATTCTCATTGAAATGCATTTACATGCTTAATAAAACTTGTGCAAATAGCAGAGGAGTTATTACTTTATCCTGCAGTTGAGAATAATCGTTATTTGTATGCAAATACAAATAACTCCTTCTGTATGCAAATCGTAGACTTTGTTTTCCGTGTTTCATAAGAAATATCGATTTTGCTGCATTCTTCCACAACCCTTTCGTCGGTTTTTGCTCTTTCACTGTTCATTTTTTTCTTTGTTTTTTTTTTTTTTTTTTTTTGATAGATTAGTTTTATGAGGATACAAAATTGTATGTGGTACGGCGTTGGAAGTAAAAAAAAAAACATCGGACTTTTATAGCAATAAATCCTTGTTACACATAAGTAAAGTAAAGCATGGTTGCAGTAGAGGTTAAACATATTTTTTCCTAAATGGTTTAAATTTATATAAGGTATATCGCTTTGCAATAATGATATATTGTTTTGCAGTAAAGCGAAGAATATGTATATTCTTTTCTAACTAGTTTGAATTCGTACAATTAATGATACATTTGAATTAATTAATTAAGCGATAACATGTTCTGATAGTTTTAGCTCATTCGGAACCACTGAAGTAGAATGACTAGATTCTATTTATTTTTAAATGATCCCCCCATCCTCCGTGTTTTATTAATTTTCCGGCGATATTGTTTGTTTATCAGATTTATGAAATTTTTCTTCGTTCCTTTCTTTCTCTTCATCTTTTTTGTTGTACAAAAAGTTTTCTGTTTATTTGTATTTCGATCTCTTCGTTATATGTATACTTGTCCTTCTCATTAATAGTGATTATTTAAGTGGTTATGTTTTTAAGTTTTAAGAAATATACAGTGTTGTGAAAATGGTAAAATGGTATTGATACCACTCGCTTCTTTTGCATGCTTTTTCTGAAGGAGAAATCATTTTCGAATTCGAGGTCTGGATGAATTTCAAAGCAGAAATAGAAATGTTCTGAAAACTAAGAAAGCGATAAATAGTTCCAGTCTGTATTTACAACTTCTTGAATAAGGCTCATTAAATGATATCCCTGCATGACCAGTTCTTAAATTACTGTGTAAACATGAACCAACATATCATATGCCAAACGCTACTTTTATCCTATGCATGCATCAAAGTTTTCATTGTGAAAGTTATTAATTGCCTGAGATGGCATTATTTGTATTTTGATATGTTTTAATTGTTTAGATTTTTTTTCAGGTATTTTATGAAGTGATTTTTCGATCACATATTTCTTAAAAGTGTCAAATTTGTTGGAAGCTGTTACATGTTTTTTTTCTTTCCTCTGTATAGTTCAAAAATTGTATTTCATTAATGATTTGGATTATATTTCATCATAAATTAATCAGTGACCGAAATTAGGTAATATTGCTTACTTAATGCATAAAATTGGTATCAGGGTCACCTTGATGTTTTGCTCATTTTGACAAAAATTGCGGCAAAATGAAACAGGGAAACTAATCTATTCTGTATACTACTTGAATTGAAATCAAAATATCTCTAGAATCATTTATAAGTTCTGTTTTAGCTATTGGAATGATAGGTACCAGAACTGTGAAGTTTCAAGTTGGCATAAGATCAGTTGAAGAAATTATAATTGATTAGAAGTTTAGCTGTAGATATAAATTGATGAATTAAGCTGATAATATGTTCGATTGCTATGAATGATCAGATGTAACGAATAAATCCTGGAAATTTCATGATGGAAAAAAAAAAGCAATATGAAGGTTTAAAAGTGGAAATGTTGTGATATACTAATTAGTAATTACTAAATTGAATTATAATGAAAATTTAAAAATTATTCAAATTCTTTTCTATATAAGTAGGGTACTTATCAATACGCCTATAGAATTATATGTATGCTGCTCAATTGTTTAGCAATTTACGTTAGCAGCAAAGAATGTATTTGATAATTTTTAATAATATAATCAATAAAAATTATCAAATGTGTACTAATAAAGATACTAAATTCTTATAAAATAAAATCAATCATTAAGAGATATATGTAAAACATGTAAATAATAGAATAACATTCTTCTTTTAATACTTTTATTCTCCAAATTGATTAGATATCATTTGGAATTCATTTTGTGATAATATTTTGAAGCTTAACTTTATGCATTAATTTATTTTTACAATTCTTCGTCTTTTTTTCTTTTTCTTCAATTTTTTTTTTTTATAATTCTTTTAACTTTTAATTTGAATGTCCTTTCTTTTTTTTTGACATCAAAAAACAAAATAAATTTTCGTTCTATTCACTATTTCATTCATCTAACCAGTTAAATTTAGGAAAAAATTAATTAACTAATTAAAATTACTTGAATGTTATGCCGAAAATGGTACAGTACAGTTTAGTTGTAATCGTTAT
>NW_018108671.1:8949-12371 GCF_000183805.2 Loa loa | reverse complement strand
ACTTTTCTTTTTGTAATTTTTATTTTAATAATTTTCTCTTTTTTTTTAAATAACTTTATGGATTAATTTTTAATGATTATATGACATTAATGTATTATCTTTTTCTTTTTTAATCTAATGATTTAATTATTCAGTTTCAAATTGGAAATAGAGAAAATTCTGCAACTTTGTCATTGAATTGCGTAAAATATTCTTGAGAAAATAGAAAATTTTCCACTTTACAATTGTAATAAATTGAATTACTCATTTGAACCTGAATTCACTAATTAAAAAATTGTAATAAAATTGAATAAAAAAGAAAAGAAAAAAAAGTGTAAAAAAAAATTCCAAATCAATACATATATAACATAAGCTTACAATTTTTTTAATTTTTTTTTCTTGTCGCAATAAATTATGAATTTATGCTTATGCTTATATGAATTTGAATAAATTAAAAATTGAATAAAAAATGAAATTACTCATTTCTATAATTTCTAATTTAAAATAACAAATAATAAATCATATTCTTTCTTTTTCTTCATTTCATTCTAAAAATTTTTTTTTTCTTTTCTGTCACTTTTTTTTTTTTTTGATTCATTCTGTCAAAAAAAAAAAATAATAGCAGAAAAATGAAGAAAAAAAAATAAAATAAAATGGATGAAAAAAGGTTAAAGAAAGAAAGAAATGCGGAAATATAAAGAGAAAAGATTAAAGGCATAAAATTTGTTCGTAACCATCCATTGATTCATCCATCCATTAGTTTTAAGAATATTTGTGAAATGATGGGAGATGGGGAAAAAAAAGGAAAAAGAAGAATGCTTTTGCTTTAACTCTTGCTACATGCTTATTTGCTATTATTGCTAGTTTTAACTTGGATAGGAGGATGGATGATGGGAGTGCTATTTGTATGATTGATGTTATCAATGAGCAAATGTCATCTATTTCAATTTCAACGCAAATAAATACATCGTCTCTTTCTCTCTTCCCATCATTTCATCCCTTTATTTTATTTCAATTACTAACAATTTTTGTTTTTGTTTTTTTTTCCTCTCTCAACTTTATTGTTTTGATACAATTGTGTTACACATTCATATATATATATAGGTATTAAATGGATTCATTTTATATTAATTTATTTTTTAGTATTTAATTAATTTTTAAATTTCATTTCAATTATCAACTTTTTTTTAAATTCGTTGAAAAAGAATTGAACAAAAATCATTCATTTATATGAAAGTAATGTTTGAAATAGAAAATTAAAATTGTATAACATTAAAATGACGTTTTTTCTTTTTTTACTTAAATATATGAAATTTTAACTTGATTAGAGAAAATTTTATATGTAAAAATAATACGCAAAAAAAAACTTTGTTTGATGATTGTTATTAATTTTTATTTTTTTAACATTCAAAGAAAGTGAAGTAATAAAATTTGTTCATATAAGGTTATATTTATGTTAAGACAAAAGTTTAAAATTTAAAATTCCTGAAGTAATTTTTGTTGTAATTGTTTTTTTTTCGAATTATTTATTAGCTTTTTCAAATAGTTTCAACAAGCAACACTTTTTTTTTCTCATTAATTATACATACTCATTAATTAATCAATTTGCTAATCAATTGAATCAATTTTGCTTACTAAGTACTCAAATTTATCGCTTTATTTGTACCTTTGTTTTTTTGTTTTTTTTGTTTTTTTGTTTTTTTTTTGAAAATTTCAGATGGATATTCAGAAAAATGATCTCTATTTGGCCTAATTCATTGCCAATATGATTAAATTATTATTATCGTTTCTAATATTACTTATACCTGTATTATATGGTAATGAAGATGCAAAACGATTATATGATGATTTATTGGTAAATTACAATAAACATCGTCGACCAGCACCAGAACCAAATAAACCGATTAATATCAAGCTTAAATTACGACTTTCACAAATTATTGATGTTGTATGGTATCATTCCTAATATTTCAATTTTCACCAATCAATAATCTCGTTAATTAAACGATAAGTATATGAAACAATTAGATTTTATTAGCATGCATTAACATGGTGAAATAATTTAAATCCAATAATAAGTAATTGAAAATTATTTTTCGAATTTGATTGTCAATTTTTTTTTTCAACGGAAGAAAAAAGTCTAAAAAAAATGAGAAATTATTGAAATTCTAAAAATAATAAGGAATTTATTGTAATTTCATTTCTTGAAAATAATAATATTATTAATACTTTTAATGATAATTATTTTAAATAATATCCTTCAGAAAAACAAATCCATTTCTATTTTTTTTTTTAGTTTCTATTTTCTATTTTTCAATTATGACAGAGAAAAAAACGACTTTGAATTTTATATTTTTTAAAACAGATTTCCTAACCTTAAAACTATATCAGTTTTCATTTTTCAAATTTAAATTCGATACATTTTACAGCATGAAATTGATCAAATTATGACGTGTAGTGTTTGGTTAAAACAAGTATGGATCGATAAAAAATTATCATGGAATCCAGAAATTTATGGTGGAGTTAGCGTACTTTATGTACCATATGAAATGATTTGGGTACCTGATATTGTTTTATATAATAAGTAATTCATTTCTCATTAATCAATTGATTGACGATAATTTTACTACAATAATAATCTTATGTGATAAATTAATGCAATTTTTTCTTTTTGATCAAATTTCCTTCAATGATCAATTTAAAAAAAAAAAATTCAATAATTATTTTCGAATTTTGGTCAAATTCATATTCTCTAAATGATAAATGATATCGAATGTAAATTTAACTTGATGTCAAAATTAAAAATAAACATGAAAATGCTCCAAATTTTGTTGTTTATTATTAATTTTGTTAGGGAAAATTAATGAAATGAGCAACTTTGTAGAAATGTTTGTTCCGATTAAAAGACTAATTGATTTTATTCAAAGGGTTAAAATCTCAAAAAAAAAAAAAAAAAAAAAAAAAGTAGAAATTGTAATATCTGACAATTCAATTACTCGAAAAATATCCAATCTGATAACAATCAAAATTGAAATAATCTTTTTATTTCATCGTTTTCATTGGGTTCAAGGAAGAAATTTTAAGCATCGTTTTCTGAAATTTATTCATCAAAAAAAAAAAAAAAATTACAATCTAAATCACAATCTAAACCATCCTTTCTTTTCCTTGTATACTTTTCCCATTATGCAAAAAAATATTTCGAAATAAACGATTAGAAATTATTGAAAATATTTTACTGAAGAATTATTAAAATAATATTATAATACATTAATTTTACAATCATATCAATTATCGTTATCAATTAATCGATTATTTTCGAGGAATTAATCCTAATATCTCAATGAAATGAAATAATGAAATAATTTGCCTTTTTTTTTTCTTTTTTTCTTTTAGTGCTGATAGTAGTTATAATATAACAATTAGTACAAAGGCAACTTTACGAT
>NW_018108671.1:6567-8591 GCF_000183805.2 Loa loa | reverse complement strand
TTACAGTCTAAACCACAATCTAAAACCATCCTTTCTTTTCCTTGTATACTTTTCCCATTATGCAAAAAAATATTTCGAAATAAACGATTAGAAATTATTGAAAATATTTTACTGAAGAATTATTAAAATAATATTATAATACATTAATTTTACAATCATATCAATTATCGTTATCAATTAATCGATTATTTTCGAGGAATTAATCCTAATATCTCAATGAAATGAAATAATGAAATAATTTGCCTTTTTTTTTTCTTTTTTCTTTAGTGCTGATAGTAGTTATAATATAACAATTAGTACAAAGGCAACTTTACGATATGATGGTCAAGTAACCTGGGAACCACCGGCTATTTTTAAAACATTATGTCAAATTGATGTCCGATGGTTAGTTAATTCATTCTTTCTTTTTTTTTTTTTATTTTTTCTAAAATTATTACACACATTTAATATACGTTCAAAAGTTGTTAAAATATATGCTTAAAAGTTTTAATTAAACTGTATAAATTTACGTAGAATTCGGTTTAAAATCAAAAATTAAAAAATCTAAAAAGGAAACCTAGAATTCGATTGAAATCCAGGATTAAAAAATCTAGAAAAGTAATCTAGTTTACTGAAGAATTATTAAAATAATATTATAATACATTAAATCTAAATCCGGTAATCTAAATCCAGGATTAAAAAATCTAGAAAGGTAATCTAGAATTCGGTAAAAATTTAATAAGCAAAAAAAAAATTCTCAAATTCTACAATTTAATTATGATTACTACTACTTTTTCATCTCTTGATTTTATAATATTTATAGGTTTCCATTTGATGAACAACAATGTTTTTTTAAGGTAAAATTTTTATTTTTTGCTAATTTAATTAATAAAATTTTATGAAAATTACTGAAAAAAAAGAGAGAAAAGAATGAAAAATAATTGAATATTTTTGATAAAATATTTAGTTTGGTTCATGGACATACTCTGAGAATTTATTAAATTTGGAACTTTTGGATGGTGAAGAACGCTATGAAATGGAAATGAATGAAAATGGTGAATTGGATAATATTACAATTATTGAAAAAGGAATTGGTAATATTTGATGGTAATAATTAATTAAAAGAAAAAAATTATTTTTCAGTTTTTCAGTTTTTTTGCATTGTTATTTTTATTTTTATTTTTATTTTGCTATAATTAATTATCATGACAATGTTGATTAATAATTATCATCCTATGATTATTTATTGTTATTTATTTTGAAATTTTGAACGAATTATAATGATAATAATGATGATAACAATAATGATTATTTCATATTGACGAATCTTATTCATTAATTAGATCTTTCCGATTACTATCCATCAGTGGAATGGGATATAATGTCAAGAGTTGCAAAACGACGTAAGAAAAATTATCCAACATGTTGCGCAGATGAAAAATACATTGATATTATGGTCATTTTTTTAATTAATTAATTAATTAATTAATTTTTTTTATGAATTATTAATTGAGGGATTATAATTACTCGTTGTTTATTTTTTTCTTTTTTTACTTTTGCGATATTTTACATTGTAGATTCATTTATATGAAATCATTGAATTAATTATCATCCGTGATGATTTAAGAGGAAATTCGGAAATTTGAGGAAGTTTAAGAAAACTCAATTTTGGCAAAAGAAAAAATTTAGCATTTAAAAAAATTCAGACTAAAATTATGATTACCTGATGCGAACTTATCATAATCCATGATGAAAATTTAAGAAATTTAGGCTTAAATCATGATTACATATTGTAAGCTTATCGTAATTCATAATGATAATTAATTCAGGTTACTTTTTTCTCAATTTCAGTTTTACTTGGAATTACGTCGTAAACCGTTATTTTATACAGTAAATTTGGTATTTCCATGTATTGGTATATCATTTCTAACAATTGTCGCCTTTTATTTACCATCACGAAGTGGTGAAAAAATTACATTATGCATTTTAACATTGGTCGCATTAACTGTTTTCTATCTGTTATTGGTTCGTTTTTTTTTTTTTTA
>NW_018108671.1:0-4710 GCF_000183805.2 Loa loa | reverse complement strand
TAATAATAATAATAATAATAATAATAATAATAATAATAATATAATAATAGATAGCAATAATAAACAATAATAATGAACAATAATAATAAGTGATAATAATAAACAATAATAATGAACAATAATGATAAACAATAATGATGATATCAGTAATAATAATAATTAATTAATCAATTAGGGATAAATAAAAGATTGATTAGATTCATATATAGCATGATTTCTTGCAATTACTATTGCTATCTTAAGTCCAATTAATATATTAGCTATTTAATTCATTAATCTAACATTGTTGTATTATCAATTAAGATACACATTGATAGATCGGATCACTAATAATTAGTCCTACAAAAAATTGTCATTGTGTTTTACATGTTAATTTCTTGATTATAATAATAATGCTTAAATAAATTGAATGATTAAAAAACATTTAATCCAATGATTGGTCAATGGTCATTTTTCTGTTTATCGATTTACAATTCCTCCTTATAGATTATTAAAAATCCATACAAAAGGAAAATAAGAAACAAAAAAAAAAAGCTTTACTTTAATGATAGGTTTTTCATATGATTGTATAAATTTAAATAATTTTATTTTTAAAAATATTCGAAAATTTTTCACAATAATTCAACGATTCCTAAGCATATTGCAAAAAGAGTAAAAAAAAATGTAATAAATTGGATATATTTAAAAAATTAATTTATACTTTAAAACAAATTTTTTTTTTCTATTAAAATCATAAAATTTTACGTAAGACTATAATGAATTTTTTTTTTTTGTTTGAAGCGTATAAACAACATACAATACCACTTTTTTCTAAAATTTTAATTTTTTTATTAATTAGTCCCTAAAATTTTGATTACAATTATATTTTTGCTTACAATTAATTGTCTTTTTCTCATTTAAGTAATGCTACTTTTTTCCTTTTATCTTAGCAGCACTTAACTTGTAATGATTATTTAAATTCTTTATCGATTAAACAGTAAGTAAGTAATGAAGTACAGTTCAAGTTGGAAAAAATAAATTGCCAAGAGTAATTAATAATTTCTTAATTATAATAATCGCTGATTAATTGTTGCTGTTATTATAATTATTATCATCACTATTGGTAATGTTGCATTATATTATTGCAACAAATAGGAGAAAAAATAATTTTAAATTTTAAGTAAAGAAAAATTTCAAAATGAATTTCAATTCATAATAGTTATACTAAACTTGAAAACTTTTAAACTTCTTGTAATTTTCTTTCCTCCTTTTATAGCATACTAATGAATTGATATAATCTTTCTAAATGAACTGATAGTATTCTAATCCGGTAAATTAAACGGTAAGAAAAATATCCGGTAAAGGAATTCAACAGGAAATTTTGTCCGGCAAATGGAATAAAAATTTGAACTGTAATACAAGTTTATGCATCAATAATATCAAATGATAACAATACTGAAAACAATCATCATATCAATTTATTATCATATACTTCCCGTTGATATAAATGACGAAAGTATGAAAATATATTCATACTGTGTAATATATTATCACAAGTAACATATGATCATATCATATGATACGGTAGCGTAATGCTATCAATTATTCTATTGAAGAATTCCTTTGATATTATATTATTGATTCGTGTGATCGTATCACATGATAAGGCAATGCAATACGGTCAATTATTCTATTAAAGAATTCTTTTAGCATTATTAATTTATCTCTTACATTACAATCATTATCATTATCAGTTATTATGTTAATCGTTCTATGTAATTTTCCCAATTAATTTAATTAAGAATTTCATAATTTCATTCATTGATCTTTTGCTATACAATGGCAAAAATACAATGACAGATTTTTTTTTCTTTTTTATTAGTATTGAAAATTGTTATAATTGTCAATTTAAACTTAAAATGTTAGAAAATTATTTGTTAAAATTTAAAGAAGAAATTTTGCCTTATTATTTTCAATGAAATATTTAATGCATTTGTGATTTATACATGTCATTCAATTATTAATTATAATATTTGATAATTGTAATAATTACCATTAATTAATATCATTTGAATAAATTTATGTCTATTTTTGTTAACATAATATTTTGCAATGAAATTAAATACTGAAATATGTCACTTTGTTGTATCATTTTTGCATTTGTAATTATTTTCAAAATTTCTTCTTTTCATTTGTACATTTTTCTTTTTTTTTTTAAAAAAAATTGCCAATCGATTGATTGTTGGATGATGAGAAATTTTTAAAATTGTCGAATAAAATTGATTATACCTTTCTTTTGTCACAAATAATTTCCATGATCTTTTAAGATTCCTTTGTTTTTTTTTCATTGCTTTGAAATTTTATTTTGAAAGCAAATGTAAAATACAATAGTTAGAATTTAGGCAAGAAAATATTTGTCCTCACTAATTAAATTAATTAATGTTTTATGTTTATCATTGTGCTAATGTTATCATTAATTATCTATATACTTATATTTAATTGTCAACTAATTATCTATATACTTATATATTGATATATATTAATTATCTATATACTTATATATTGATATAGAATAAATATCTGAAATAAACTTTTAACAAAATTTGAAAATGTGGAAGACAATTAATTAATTTTAGTAATTAAGTTCATAAAGGTCAAATTTAACAAAATTACGAAAATTAACTGTAAGATATGTTGAATACAAAAATTTAGGAGTGCCATATTTTTCGTCAATTAATTTATTATTTGATTTGAGGGAATTCGCCAGCTAGAAATTAAATTATAAATTAAAATTTTTAATTGGTGAAAATATGATTTATCACTGTGCCTTGTTATCATTAACTATATGCGACTGATATAAAATGAATATCTAAAATAATATTTTTATATTTCGTATCATGTATTTTATTTGTGTTTCGATTTTCTTTTTTTGTGCATAAAAACTTGAAAATGTTATTTTATTAAGGTGTAAATATTGTAAAAATCATTTTAATTGAGTATTTTAAGGTAATTTAATCATTCGCGATAATTCGATATTCATTTCCAATATTTAAGTTAGGATGATCTTCCACTTTTTCTTTTTCTTTTTTTTTTTTTTACAATATCTAATATAATGTTATTCATTATTGTATCCTAAAATGATTCGTTTTTCAATCATTGCAATATTTTTTCTTTGCAACAGTTGTGCATGTTAGATTCATACTTACTTATTACACGTACGTACGTGTATGCAAATTATAGAAATTTGTTTATGATTGCAAAAATTAACATATTTATAAGTATATACGTGTGTGGGTGTGTATACGTGTGTGCGTGTGTATGCGTGAAATTAACATATTTATAAGTATATACGTGTGTGGGTGTGTGTGTGTGTGTGTGTGTGTGTGTGTGTGAGGATATATGTTTGTATATGATGATATATGTTGTTTATATTTTTTGATTCAATAAATTGTAACCTACTTCTAGTCTAACGAATAATTCTAGACGAAACAATAGTACCGTATAGTACCGAAACATTAACAGATACGGTAAGTAATTTGATATCTTATCATGTGATAGAATTAACCTTTAATTATAGCACACTTTTCTTTTATCTATTCAAGATTGATAAATTAACACATTTAGCTAAAGATTATCTTAGCTTGGCTTAATGATTCTTTAATGAAATATTTCGATCAAAGATCATTTCAATATTTTCAAAGATTTTTATTTCTATCAATAAAAGTTGAAAGTTTCATTTCTTAATTTACATAAATTTCCAAATATATTCTTAAAAAAGATCAAAAAAAGAAAAAATCCATATGTAAAGTGCATAATAAACGAAAATAAGTGACATTTTTCCCTGAACACAGTTTCGGTAAATCTCGGGAAATTTCTTTTAAACAATCTCAAAGCAAATATATCAAGTACAAGTTTAAATTACGATAAATATAATTGATTAATTATTCAATTAACGAAAATGGATTATCAAATATAACTAATGCATACTACAATAAATTTATAATTTTGTAATTTTATGATCATTTTTTAAAATTAAATTATCAAGAGCAAAATGATCAACCTGTATTAAATAACTGATTAAGTAAATAAATTAATTAAATGATAAATAAACAACATCTTTATTATCAAATTGTTACTCATATAAAAGCAAATATTAATCAATAATTGTCCCTGTTTATGTACTTTGCTATTTTAGGGCAAAAAAAAAAAGAAAAATAAAACTTAAAATTCAGGAATTAAATTATGATTTGTGATAAAATAATTAAATTTAAAATTGAACTAACTTAATTTTCTTTATTCCTGAATTATGATTTTTGATAAAATAAGCAAATTTAAATTTTAACTAAGTTAAATTTTCTTCTTAATGTAATTTAAATTATTCCATAAATAGGAGAAAAAGGAATAGAATATTCCGATGATTCTTCCACTCGTTCGTAATTAATCGAATATTTCGCAATACTTCGGTAGATTAAAGCCAAACAATTAAGCTAAAATTTTTTTGTACCTACTCAAAAATGTATTTGCATTTCTGATTTGTTTTTCCGGTACATTTTTTTCCGGTTTCCGATTTTCAGTAATTTAAAACGTCCAATTTAATTTCCTGAATTTTTCAATGAATATCATATGTGATCCTTTGATACCTTCAATTAATTAATGATCTAAATATGTTAAAAGATATAATCCCTGAATTAAATTGAATAAATAAATAATATGAGTATATATGAATAGCTT
>NW_018108670.1:36732-40349 GCF_000183805.2 Loa loa | reverse complement strand
ATATATATTAATGAGCTGAAATGGTGATTCTGTGATTCAAAGAAATGATAGATTTATAAAAATAATGCTTTCATATGCTGCATGACTAATTAGAAAAGAGTAAGAGGGAAAAGGGAAGATCATTAATAGAATATGTCAATAATACTTGAGGAAGATAAATTGTAGAGGTTTTAGAATAGGAATCGAGATAATAAGAGGTGAAACAGAGGACACCAATCTCTGAGGAAATTTAGAGGAAGAAAAGGAACCATCACACAGATATGGTCAGGAGGATGACTAAGTTGTCGGTAAACAAAAACCTATTTAACGAGTTTAGTAGCACCATACAAACAAGTCTACCAGTTGGTCAGTTGAGGTGATCGGTCAGTACTACAAATAGATACTTAAGCGACAAGCGATTTTGGACGGAACGATAGTGCTCTGTTGATTGAAAGTGTGGTTTGCATATACACAAAGCTGCTGCTCAATTTTTGCTGAATATTTTAAACGGTTAGCGATAGAATTCGAGATGATTTACTTAAACCTTCTAAACCTCATCATTATCAACCTATTCCATATTCACTATGCTCAACGATTAACTCCAATTATCGGTGATAAATGTGATATTAACAGTCCAGAGGTACTCATTGGTGGAAAAGAAACACAATTCTTCCTGAAATGTGAGCAAAGCTTACAGTAAGTAATTTTATCATTGATAATCATCTGAAATTACAACTTCTGAAACAAAAAGTTCAAAAGTTGGGAATTAGAATTTGAAACTAAAAGTTGTCATCTCTAAATGAAAAATTCAAAGGGTTTTATGATATGAGTATTAATGAAATCAAATAATTGCATCTTCAAGGCTGATATTGAAAAATGATAAAATCATTTAAGGGATTTAATCGGTGCACTAATTTTCGTCATATTAATGGTATAATTAGAAAAAAACAAGAAGTGATCCTCAAAACTTTTTTTTTTTGCATTTAGTTAATTTATTTTAATGATGTAATTAGAATAAAGAACAAAAAGTAATTTTCGAAACTTTTCTTTGCATTTATTTAATTTATTTCAACAAAGGAGCGCAGCAAAGTTTGTAATGAAATTCAAAAAATTGGCCCAAGTGTTCTTTTTATAATTAAAGAAAAATAAGCAAAATTTATTTAGATCAGAAACTGATAAAGGAGTTTGGGTTGTAAAAAAGTCGTCTTCTATCAACTACAACATCTGTAATATCACAAACAAGTTCTACAGTGACACCTGTAACTGTTGCATTAACAGTCGAGAGCAAGCAACAATCGCAACAATTCATTAAATCAAATATCTGTGGTAAGATGAATTTAGAATTTATTTTCAATTTTCTAAAATTTTCAATCCTTCCTTTTTGCAATCATCTATAATTAAATAGGTTATTGTCATGCAATTAATTAAATGATAGTTATGAAAACTAATACGAAATGTAACACATTGTGAATAGTTTTTTTAGTTTGTCATAAATTTTAACAACAATCATTTTGTTAATAATTTTATTTTGTAGTTGAAGATAAAAGCGCACGGGATGGTGATCCATGCATAGTGTCATCGATATGCTTGCAACAGGTGCAGGGACAGATGTCATCAAATTATTTGCAATGTGATCAAAGGCAAATATTTCATCTTTTTTTTCTCGATTTATCAAAAATTCTTTTTGATATTGTAAATAATATTTCCAACTTACAAAAAAAGCTTTGCCCATTCATATTTATTTAATCAATATTAGGTAATCATTATTCTCAAGAACTTATCATTTCATGAAATTATCATATTTTTGTTAGTTAAGGTAAAAGTATAAGCATTAGATAACAAGTAAATACAATTACATGGACAATTTGAATAAATCAATAAAATATCTGGTAGTGAGAAAAATTTTAATATCTTTTATCAGAAATTGAAATGAATTTCAAACTATTTTTTTTTTTTGCATTTAATTAAATAATCATTTGAAAAATGTTAGTACCAATCAATGGATGAAGAAATCCTGTTTGGATGGACGAATGTTCAGTTTTGAGCATCAAACATGCATCGTATCGAATATAAGCACACTTAAACAAAGCCGTCTTGGAACACGTAAGTTTGCATAACATTTCCCAAAATTTAACAATTTTCATTATACATTTTTGTTGCGATTAATTAATTAATTAACTAATTAATCATCACCCTCATTTCAATTAATTGCCAAAAAATAACAGTGACTTTTCATTGATATATTAATGCTCGAAAAACATGACAAACTTTGTGGTACTTTTGATGAAAGTGAATTCTCTTATTGTTTCAATCAGTAAATATCTCAAAAAAAAAAAAGAAAAAGAAAAAACGATTATCTAAGAAAAAAAAGGAAAAACTAATAAGCATATGGTTAAGTGCATACAAGATCAATGAAAATGATATAATTCATTTGAATAATTGAATTATTCAGCATTCCAGTAAAGTGTATCTTTTCCATAGCAATATGCCATCTATGAACAAATACAAAAAAGATTGATGAAATCAGATCTTTAAATTATTTTAATTTCATCGTTAATTAGATTGCTAATCTAAATATTGGTATTATTAAGAAAAACGAAATATAACTGTAGGAATTATCTTTCCGTATTATTTATAGTGCTAGCATCTAATTTAATAACTGTAAGTATATTCGTTATAATTTGTCAAATTAAAATTATATTTGTTGTGCTTAGGCTTAAATTTTAGAATTGCAAAGGTAGGGTAAATCTTTGGGACTTGATAGAATTCAGGAAAATTATCATCACCATTATTATCGGAAATTACCACCTGATTTGTCAACCCTTTATTATGATAATTATTGTCTGCGCAATAGTTGACTATCAACGATATTCAGATGATCGATGACTCTGCTAGGAATGAAATATCCCAATGGACAGATTTCTTCTCTTTAGCTAATTTATCACCTCTTTATCACGATTATCTCGACTAATTATTCGTTTTTCAAGCGTTAGCAATGATGAAGTATACGGCTAGAAAAAAATTTACAATCCTTTTCGAGAATTTCGAAGTGACATTCAACCAATAACTTTCGATAACAATTACTTCACAATCTTGAAATCGTTGTTTGAATAATTTGGTCACTTTTGGTCACAAATAGGAAAAAAAAAGGCTAACTTGTTTTGGTGAATTTTTTCATCAATTTGAAATGAAAATTTTTGAAAGAGAAAAGTGTAAATATGTCAAATCTGTTCATCACGACATTACAAGGATTGCAGTAGCAAAAAGGTGAGCTTTTCGAAGCACAAATAAAGCGATACACAAGATTGGAGTACCTTTTGCAACAAGTAGACATTAAGCTTATGAGCATACAACAATGTCCACTCATTTATTACTACCAATTGGTTGTTTTGGTCAATTACTATTTGTTTTATAACTCATCAAATATTGAACAGGAAGTTGAATGATATTTGACTTTGAAGAAAATTTTAACTGAATGGAAGAAAATTATAGAAGAAATTCAAACGAAATTTTTGCAAAAAAAAAAAAAAAAAAAAAAAACGAAAACAAATAATATACCAGAATAAAAAAAAATATGATTTCCAAAATATCATCCGGCTCATGTAAGGATATCTAATCTCTAATTCGAAATTAAATTA
>NW_018108670.1:29870-36238 GCF_000183805.2 Loa loa | reverse complement strand
ATTACCAAAAAAAAAAAAAAAAAAAAAACGACTGAAGATTAAACGAAAATCAATGAAATGGAAAATGTGAATTTTCCGGATCAATAGAAGATTGCATCATATGTATGTACATTTTCCGGAGGGATACATTATTATTTTCTGTCCAAAAAGATTTCGTTTATTGGAAAAGTGATCAAACAAATCGATTATGAAACATATCTACCAGGTTTATATGATAATTAAAACGTGAGAAAGTTTTTAATTTTTTAACTTTTTTGCGAAAGATTATTTTTTTTTCCTACAAAATTTAATTTTCAACCAAAAATATTTGTTGTAAAATTTGGGAAGGAACGAAGATGGAAAGAAGAAGGAACGAAGAAGGAAGAAGGAAGAAAGGATGTTTTGATAATATTCTATCAATTACATTTTCCGTTTTTTCCTTTTATCAAAAAATTCTTTCTCTTTTATTAACTAAATGAAAAGTTTTTCAAATAAGAGAGAGATTTTCAGTGAATAAATTTAATTTTCATTTTACAAGAGGTATTACATTAGTGAAAATATAAAAAAAAGAAAAAAAAAACCTTTACACTACATATTTCAGTAATTCTGAATTCCATGCAAGAATGTATATATTAACATAAACGTGATATGCGATGATAAAATTAACTGCTAGAATACGCTAATGAAATCATAATAGATGATAGATTATTCAGGAATAGATGACATATTATCCGGTTAATTTCTCATATTCATACCATAAACCTGACCAAGTAATTACTTGAAACATTCTAAAGATATCTGGGAATATTTGGGCTCATAAAAGTATTTTCAAACATATCTAAAAATTTCTACGAAATATATTATGCTTTAAAAAAAAAAAAGAAGCACAAAGTTATTGGTTAACTAAGGTATAGAGGTTAATTATGATTTTATTTTGATCATAGGAATTTATAATAACGAGTATAAATGTCACTCATTATTAAATTCAGGTTATTATGGACAATCAGCGCCAAGTTCGTCGAGTGATATTGCATGCGCATTTATGCGATGCTCACAGAATAACCCGTGTCATCGGGGAACATGCAATAATGGTTATTGTTGTACTTCCAACAGTGGTAAATTTGTTTTTCTTTTGCTATTATTTAAATATCATTTTTAATTTAAAATATAATAGAAATTAATTAATTTCAAAAGTATATTGCATAATTAAAATTCCAATAATATACTAATTTGAGCATCCTGCGACATTTTCGTATCAGACACAAACCAATTACTTTGATCAATCAAATTTCCTTTGCTTAAATCTGACTAGTGTACATTTGACCATTAATAGAGCATTAATAGCCATGGTTTCTAAATTAAACTTTAAATATTTTATAGATTTTTCAAAAATTTCCCAAACATATAGTTTGAAACAAAAATTCTCTTTCAGCTATTTATGATAATTAATTAAACAAGAAATTTAAATTTTATCATTTTAATGATATGATGCAGATGACTAAGAATGATAATTGGTTATCAATGATCTAAATGGTCATTCGTGATCTAAATGATACATTCAATGGGAAAATCGTTTATCAGAATTGGTTTAAAGAAAGTATAACATATATTTAAAACACAAAATATCGGATTACCAACCATTATCTTATTTAATGAGTAGGGCAAGAGCAATATATTGCTAATTAAAATCCCATTTGTTTTATGCAAATTAAATAACTCAATTAAGGTGCCACTTTTACAAGTAATCTCGATGCTACTCCATCAATATATCACCATCAATCATATCACACCAATCAATTTCCATTCTCAATGTCTAATCAAATGCAACCAGCATATAATCCTATTATTTTTAGTAAGCTTTCTGGTAAATTCATTAAATCAAATGAAATCACAAAAGTTTAATTTAATATTAAAAAAGGAAAATTACTTTTAGTATGAGATATGTAGTGAATTTTCCATTTTTTTCCTTTCATACAATTTAAAATTTCAATATTCTTTCAATTGAATGTATATTTAAATATAACGAAAGAGATCAGTTTAAAATTAAATTAAAAAATTGTAATAGATGGATGCCCAAATGGTGGATCACCAGTTGGAACCTGTATTAGTATGCGTTGTGCTCGTGGCTATATTTGCTCATCGGGTAATATCTGCTGTCCATCATACGATTATGGGATAATAATGACCAGTACTACTAATCCAATGAAGAATCCATTTCGTATGTTTAATCATTTTTCCATTACAATAATTAAAGTAAAAAAATATACATATATATATACGTGAGAAATAGAAGTGAAGAATAGCTGATTTCTCAAATTAAACCAATGGAATCAGTTAAGTTTAATGAGTTAATTTTTTCAGCGCATTAAATAAATATATAGTAAAAAGAAATTTTGCTGATATCATTTGACTTTGAGCCAAAAATACTAACAAATTAGATTTGACGTTGACGTTTTTTTTTTTTTTCCTCTAGCACATACTATTTAAAACCGATATTCTATTATTCAAATATATCCACAATTTCACTTATTCAAATAATTATTTTAGCAATTGATATGGAACATTTCTATGGAATTATCATAATAGAACAATTTTTTTTGACAAACTTTTCAAATATCATCATTTTTTTTCAACAAATTACCCATAGAAATGAGAAGAATAATTTAAACTATTTCGTCAAATTTGCCTAATTACAAACTTCTTAATAAATTTAGGGAAAAAATTTTTGGATATAAAATTTAATTTTAGAAAATTTCTGACTTTTTATCATTTCTTTAAAGTATGACGGAAAAATTTCATTTTCATTATACTTTAAAAGCAGTTCTTTTGATTAACAAATGTAATTGATGGGAAAAAAAGTGATAAATTAATTTGAAACATTGAAAGAAAATAAATTTCAGTTTGCACAGATGGAACCCAAGCAGCAGGAGCTTGTATTCTTGGCCAATGTGGCCAACCATTTAAATGCATGAACGGTATCATCCATTGCATTTTGTTGATGATAAAATAAGTCTATTTTAAATGGCTAATAAAAATAATTGCCATATTTTTTATGTTATTCATTTGCTTGAACAATAATAATTACGAAATTAGTTAACGAATTAATTTAAGCAAAATAAATAAATCAAAAAATTTAAACTGAATATTTAATTGATAATCATTGTAAGAAAAAAAAAATGAAAATATACGGAAATTTAAAGTTATGCTAAATACATGGAAGATGAATGATGATATTTCATTAGCATAATCAATTCTACCATTATCATTATCACTATCAATTATCATTATCAATTTTTTTATTTATCATTATCATTATCATTATCGATTTCTCTATCAATTCTTCGACCAATTGATGAAGCATCTATTTTTAGGTTTTAGACCTGATAACTATCGATATTGTATGCAAATTGTTATTACTAAATAATAATTGGTAGATGAATAAGAAATCAATGAGAAATAGAAGTTTTTTTTCAGATTAATTATTCGTTATTTTATTATCATAATTTTAGGTTTATGCTGTAATGTAACAAATAATACACCACGATGTCTTGATGGTACACCATCTGTTGGTGCATGTGTATTTGGACAATGTGGTGGAGATTTTGTTTGTACCGCCGGGAATATATGCTGTTCAGCAAGCTCTATCGGTATTTTTAAATTTTAATTTTATATCTCAAAAAATGTTAACAAACTTACAATCGTTTAAATATTGATTGATATTATCAGATATCATCAATGATATTATCAAATTATTGTTAGAGATATTATCTCCACTAAAATTTCGATAATTTCAATAATGAAAAAATATTTTTTTCTTTGCTTTTTTTCTTAAAACGATCAATTTAGGAATGTGTCCAAATAATGCCGCATCAATTGGTACTTGTATCAATGGCTTATGTCCAACTGGTTATACATGTATAAATGGTCAATGTTGTCCACAAACAAGCAATACAACTTTCCGTTGCTCTAATCCTAATTATGCTCTTGGACCATGTGTTGCTGGCCGATGTCCAGATGATGGTTTTCAATGTGATACGACGATAAATTCTTGTTGTCCGTTAATAGATCCTGTTGGTCCATGCATCGAACCAGGTTAATAATTTTACACAGTAACATCTAATTTAAAGAAGTTGAAAATTTAATTAAATAAAAAAGTACATAGCATCCTTTTTTCTTTGTAATATCATAACTTTGATAACTTATTATATCGTTTAATCAAACAACAAGTTTGAGAATACCAATAAATAGACAGATGTTTGTTTTAAACAAACCAAAAATCTTAGATAGCTAATCACTAATGGTGATTATCAATAATTAATCACTGATAGTAGTGATCATCAATAGGTATTCAACACTAATAGTGATTTTCAATAGTTTATCACTAATAGCAATCTTTAATAAATCGTTAATAATGATCTTCAACACATATAATATAACCTAAATTTGATATCATCACTCTGTCAATGTTAATGTTAATGATTCCTGTAACTTTTGCTATTGTTTTTAATGCTCCCAAATTCATTTGCATTACAGATGACCAATGTCCACCTGGTAATAGATGTTTTAAAGAAGGTGCAAGTCCACAATGTTATAAGGAATGTGGTAATCGCGGAACGATATCTGGTTCTCCGATTGATGGAGCATGTCCAACAGGAACCACTTTGATTTTTGGTTACTGCTGTATCTTAAAAGCACGATTGTATAATCCAATACAAGCATCGTTCTTTCCTGAACGGCATACCGATCACTATTCATGGCCTATTGCTTCCGGTAAAATTCTTAAAAAATTTCAATTTTAAAAATATATCCAATGAATTAGTTCAAAATGTGTCCTCAAATTTAGATAGAAATGAAATTATAACAAAAATTTTCATCTCTTTGCAAAATATAATTTTTAAGGAATTAGATCATGTCCGGATAATACCGAAGCTGTAAGTGCCTGTATAAATGGTCAATGTGGATACGGTTATCAATGTTACAACAATGTTTGCTGTCCTCCGCAATACACCAATTTTATGCTTCCATTTTCATCAAGTACAATTCATTTCATAATTTTTCAATTACTTCTTTAATTATTCAAATTATATATCTTTTCTAAATTGAAAAAAGGAAAAAAAACTGAATTTTGACCAATTTCTGTTCAACACCTGTCATTTGATGGAAAATATTATTTACAGAATTTGAAGAAGAAATAATTAGTAGAATATGTTAAACGACTATTTGAACAGATGTTTTTCAACTTTATTGACAAATAAACCTTTTCAAATTTCACCTTCCTAATGATAGCAATAATCTTTACTGATAGAACATACTAAATTAACAAAATGTTATTGACATATTTTTTAAAAGAAAAATATTAATTTTAATTTGAAATTAACTCTAACCTCAATAAATTTTAAATGTTTTAATTTAATTTGCCTAATATAAACTTTCAATTATCAGTAAAACTTTTTCAATACAAATGATTAAATAATAGGAACAAATTCATTTTTCACTTTTTTAAAAAACTGGAATTTAACAAAAAAAGAAAAAATTTTAAAAAATGACAATACATCTTTTACAGCATTAAGACCAATAGGTGGTTCATGTGAATTTACGCAGCAATGTATGAGTTCCATGGAAGGTTTATCAATTTGTGAATTAGGTATCTGCAGGTGTTTGCCAGGTGCACAAGTCAATGGATTTTCATGTATTAGACGTTTCAGTTAGTTTTCCTCTTCTTTTTTTTTTGCTTATTAATTTCATTTCTAAAAATTTTTCCTCAGAAATTTATTAAATTTAAGCAGGAATTTTTGTAATTCAAACATTACACTTCCTGATGATAATTTCTGGAATGACATGAAATCTTCGACAATTTCAACAAATGGATCATTAGGAGGATAAAGATGTCAAATTTACATATTGGTAGCATTGATACAAATGTTGCTATCAACTTTTACTAAATTTTAAAATTAAATTTTAAATATTTGAAATATTTCGAACATGAAATACTTTGAAGATTTTAATTAATTTTTCTTTCTGTTCACTTTATGTTATTCAGCAATAACATTGCATCATGCCCGAAAAGGCTACGTTATTACTTTATCGGTGAATTTATTGAATTCTTAATTACAAATTCGAATTCGAATCCTACTTGCAGGTATACCACTGAACGATGCAGGACAATCATCCGTAAATGGTACTTCAATAAATGAGCCTGACATTGTAGTAGCTGATAACTGATGAATGAAGGCCAGAATAAAAATGTTTTTTTTTTTACCAGAGCTTTTCTGAGTTTTAATTTACAAAGAATTGCATATTTTCATTTACGGAATATTTTAAATCATTTTTTATAGTTTCCATCAGTTTTTGAGTTCTCTTTTTTCTTTTTTTTTGAAAGTTAATCCTTG
>NW_018108670.1:27846-29374 GCF_000183805.2 Loa loa | reverse complement strand
AAAGATACATTTGCAAGGATTCTTATAGAAATGATATAATATCTTACTAATATTAAATGTAAATTGAATTGTCATTAAAATATTTCTTTAATCGAATTATACTTTAATAACTTCATCACATCTTCCATTTAATTAGATTATGCCTTTTTTTTTTTTTTTAATTTATTACTTTGTATTATATGTGTTTGATTTGATCTAAATTTCTTATCAATAAAGTATTCGTGTTCTTCCTTTTTTTTTCTTCTTTTTTTTATTTCAGTAACTGAAATGTAAAAAATATATGTATTATTCAATGTGAGAAATTTCATTGAAATGAATAAAATTTTATTGCTTTTTTTTTATAAAATGAAAAAAATGAAATAAAATAAATACAACTTTTTATCATCCAACATTTCCATATTAAATTTGATTATTTCACTTATTTCCATTAGCACTATCCTCAAATGCAAAATCAAATAATTAAATTGCAAATGTTTTAAAATATAATAATCCTAATTATAATTATTGATTGAAAAATTTTTCCGTTTATATCCTATAAAAAGAATTTTTTTTTTTTTTACATTGCATTATTATATTTTATCATAATACAACAATAAAACATACTTGTGTTGCCTTTGAAAATACTAAACAAATACTGATTACCAAGGACAATCTCTTAATTTCTTAATTTATAACAAATTTTGTTCCACTGATAATTTTGGTTTTGAGAATAAAATTGTAAATTCCAGCATTTTTATAAATATCCTACAATCATTGACAGTAATTAACATAAGTTTAATTAATTGATCACAAACAATCGTATTAAAATTATCCAATGAGGTGAATTCTCAATGCGATAGACTGATTTATTAAGGTTTTAATTAAACTTTAGCCTATCCGGGTGAATCACATATAAGCTTTAAGTTTTCGGTTTTGTACTAAAATTGACTTAATCCAAAATTAAAGTAAATGATATTAATTTCATTAAAAAATTGTGTTAAATGCTTTTTTTTCCCCCAACATTGAGATTATTTGCATATAACAATTCGATGATTTTTACAAATTTAAAATTCATCAAAAAAAAAAGGAATGAAGCAAAAATCATATCAATTCTAATAAATAACTAATAATTTATTCAATATAAATTGTAATTTTATCAGATAAATGAATAATCAATCATCTATTCTGATTATCCCATATTAAATTAATATTCCGATCAAACTAATACCATTTATTAATTACTCCTTCAAATATTTTTTTTTATAATCTTATCTGCTTTAAATAATTTTTCCTTTTGCATTAATGAGACGAAATTAATTATTTCCTCATATTTTTAATTATTTTGTACGAATGAATGAATATTCTCATCGCATTTGAATATATTGTTTGCAATCAAAATGTATGCCTAAACATTGTATTATTTGTTATTATCAGAAATTAAAAACTACATTTTTTTTATTATTTCCGACCAACCGTAATAATTGTTTATTTCGGATTTAATGATTAATGATTGTTAGAGAGAGAGAGAGAGAGAGAGAGAGAGAGAAGG
>NW_018108670.1:13336-26735 GCF_000183805.2 Loa loa | reverse complement strand
GGGAAAAAGAAAAGTAAAAGGGAGAAAGAAAGAAAAATAGACAAATGAATGTAAAATATTGATATTTGAGTGGAAAAAAGAAAAAGGAAAGATGAAAATTAAAAATTAAACCACATATAATTTGTAACAACTAGTAGGTAGCACAACGAAAAAAAAAAACGAAAAATATATATGGAATGATTTTTTTTTTTTTACTTAAAAAGTTAATTATGTAAATTAATGGGGGAATAATGTTGAAGGAAAAGAAATGAAATCAAAAAAAAAAAAGAAAAAAAAGGAAGGTAAAAGCAGGTGATAAGTTTAAAATAAAATATTGTGCTTTTTAATTAGATCAGCATTCATTTCAAATATCTTTAATAATTCTACTTCGTTATAAGCTTAAGCATAGTTTAAAGTTATTCAATGTGTTTTACCTTTTTGTCTTTTAATTATTTCAAATTCATTTCAATTCCAAATTTTCGTCTTTTTTTTTCTTTCATTCTAAACGTACTTTGTTTTTCGTTATGTATTCTTTTTTCGTTTTTTTGTTTTTTTTTGTTTCCTTTTTTAATTTTGTAATAAAAATGAAAGAAAAAAAAAGGAAATATGAGATGAAAAGATAACAAATGGTACTTTGTTTTTTTCTTTTAAAAAAAATATTGAATAAAATGTGGTAATTGGTTAGCAATTTAATAAGCAATTAATGAATCACTTTTTTTTTTTTAACGTTGTGATTATTGTAGATGTACTAAAATTGTGTAATTTATATTGAAAATTCATTTCATCTACCGTAATTTTTGATTATTATAAAAATAAAATTTAATGATAAAGATTAGTTCAATGGCTCAAACATTGATGATCATTGTTAATCTTTGCTTTCTTCTTTCATGTTTTATTTTTGATCACATTAAGCTAATGGAATAATATTTGATGCTAATAATTCAAGCAATCTTTTTGTACTTTTTTTTCTTTCTTTTTTTTTTTGAAATAGTTTTTGTAAAAACTGAAATGATATTTGTAGAAGAAAAAAAGAAAAAAAAATTATTCAAAATTTGTAATTTTCAGACTAAAAAAAATCAATCCTATGAATGGTCATCGAAAAAGCATGCTAACAATAATATTTGCAATTTTTCTTTGTGTCATTTCTCACTATTCGATTGCTAATCCAATAAAATATGATGAATTATGTCAACAACAATCACCACTTTTACTGTGTCAATTTGAACCAAATTCAGGTTTATTTTTTATTTTTTTCTTAAAAAATTTTTCCATTTTTTACTTGACATTTTATAATTTTTATTTTTCAGGAAAAAAAAAAGTCACGCAGTTTATTATATAATTTCAAAAATCCTGAAATATTAAAATATTATTTTACTATTTTGACGTAATAAATTCTTGCAATTTTTTTTTTCTTTAGTTGATAGAGGAAAGGTTTTGTGAAAATTCTAGTTTAGAGTTTTAACTTATTATGGAGCATTTTTTCGTCTTTTTTTTTTTTACATTTTCCACTAAAATAAAAGTAATTTATTAATGAAATCATCTTAAATTAATTGATACTGTTGATGCAATTTCTGTAAGTTAATTCAAATTTCGGTAAATGCTGAAATGATAAATTTACGGAAGAGAAATATAATTTCGAAAATTTGATTTGGTAAAAATGCTAATGCATCCAAAAATTTTAACATGCAATGAATTCGTCCCCATCTTCTCTTCGAATTTCTTCATATCAAAATATGTAAATGCTAAAAATTACAAATTTCAAGAAAGTTTCTATATTTAAGAAAAAAAAGAATTTAATTAAAGAAATTAAAGATTTAAGAATAATGCTGAAACATTGTTGTGTTTTTTTAAAAACTTTTCCAATTCGGTAAAACAAGAATTAAAACATTATATGTATTTTGAAGTTTTTTGATTAAAGTTAAGCCATTCGATGGTTTAACGACTCATATCAATGACAATGTTAGGCGGGGAATACACTTTTCAAGTTTTGAATAATTTCCTTTTTTTTTTTTAAACAAATACCATTTCAAATTTTGCAAAAGTTGGAAAGAAATTAATTCTATCAAAATTCAACAATATTTTTAAAATTTTGCATTATAGTTATATACGGGAGGGATTTTTTTTTTTTCAAAAATGCCATCAAAATATGAAACTGAAACAATAAAAGGTGCATTTAAATTTTATTTTTAAAATTCGATACTTTTAGAAAAAAAAATTTAGAATTCAATTTTTTTTCTTCAAATGATTTTAAAGTAGTTAAAAAATAAGTTTGATTAATTCAATTCATAATATAGTTTTTTCGTTTTTTTTTTTTAAAGAAAAAATTTCTTTTATAGCAAAACGAACAAATTATGATTTCATTCGATTTGGACGAAGTGGAAGAGTTCGTCCAGCAACATATGATTACATACGTTTTGGAAAACGATCAACTGAATTTCGGATTAATCAGGATTTCGAATAATTTGATAGCATAATTATTGGAGAATAACAGTGGTAATAATTTGTCGGAATAATTGGGAAAATGTTGAATATAATTTTATGCATACATCCTTATTTCTGTCTCTAATGGTAATTAATATTTGAATAAAGATTGAACAGTTGAAGTAGAATTCGATCAGAAGTTATGATTGAAATTTTTTTTTCCATCGTTATAATAAGTTTCAGCAAATGAATTGAAAAAAAAAATTTGGAAAATTTTACATACTTTTTGTATAAATTTGACATTTTCAATTTTACAAGTCAATTTAACAAACATTGAAGTAAAATTAAATAAATTAATATAAAATTAATATTGTAAGGCTTGTCATTTGTCTTTTACATTTCAATTTAGATTCTTTCAATTCAATTCAGTACATGTTCTGCTGGAAGTTTTAATTCTATTAACATACAAAACAAGGAAAAAAGAAGAATGATTAGTTATAATATGATACTATGGATAGCTTTATGCTAATTAATCTTAAAGATAAAAATAAGCTTAAAAAAATCTTTCCCACCATTTATATATATTATTTCCACTGATATTTATTTAATTAAAATTATATTTCTATTTCATTATTTCAATTTCCACATCAATGATATACATTTATTTTCACTTATATCCATATTACATATGCTTACGTTCCTCTTACATATTTTAATTCTTTAAATGATTAGAATTTAGATTAATTCCCGATTTGTGTTTATCATTTCATTCGAATTGAAACGATAACATGTATCGAATTGAAATTTAACTAATTTCATTTCATAAAAAATTAAATTGATCTAAAAATATAATTTATATTTTATTAATAAAATAAGCAAATATGATAGTAATGGATAATTTTTGAAAAATTCAAATGTCAACAAAGGAATGTAAAATTATTGGATAATTAAGAAGAAAAAAGGTACAATAAAGATAGTATCGACTAATGATGTACGCAATTAAAATTTGTCAAATGTGTGTCCAGACCATACGTTATACATAAATAATCAATAGCCCATTGGAGAAATTTTAATCGAATCATAAAAAATGATTACTGTATTTTAGCACCGAACAAATAAAATACTGTATTGTAAAATAAATATTAATAAACTCTGTAAAGTTCTGTGAAAATATGATGCAACGGCATTACTTATGGTAATTCATTTAAATGGGTTAATAATAGTGATATTGGTTGAAAAGATTAGATAATTGATTAATTATTAGATTATTTGAATGAAATTTAAATACTATATTATTTGAAATTTAAATACTGTATTATAAATACTGTATTATTTGAATGAAATTTAAATATTGTACTTTAAAAATTGACAGCTGTTTACTTAAAATTTTAAAATCTTTAAAATAAATCTTTGTGGCAGTAAGTGATAACAACGACGAAATTATTTGAAGCAATATGATTGGTGTGTTATTAACAATGGAGCCAAATAATATTATCATTTTATATTCAATTTTATCATTGTTTTTTTTTCGTTTTTGAATATAATTAAGATCTTAAAAGAAAAAAAAATGAAAACAAAACGTCAAAAATGAAATTTTGGAAATTTTAAACTTTGACAACCATTTTGTACAACCTAGACGTTATATAGCAGGTATGTGAGTTTAATGAAAACTATAACTTCAACATTTTGAAGCAATTATTCTGAACAATTTCTGCAAAAAAAAAAAAAAAAAGTTAAAGAGAAAAAGCCGAAGAAAAGTTAAAGATTAGCTACCAAATTATAATAATTTCAAGCCTTTAAATGCTCTATTCATGAATGCTTCATTATTTTTAATTGTACGATTCTAAAATGAATTTTCTCAAATGAATTCAAATTTTTAAAAATGCAATCATAAATGGTATAAAGAAATGAAAGAAAAAAAAAAGGGAAACAATTTTCGTTTCTTTTTAACAAAATAAATTTTTCACTTAGTTCCGTTTTGTTTTTTAAAACTAATTGCTATTTATGACAATTTTAGAGTTATTGCAAAAATTTAAATGGAAAAGTTGAAAAAAACAATATTTTTTGTTGAGTAAATTAGAATTGAAAATTGTAAATTTCATTATTGAATTTTATATCAAATTAAATGCAAAAAGGAAAATGCCAATTCCTTTTTACAATACTTTAAGCTTTTCTTTCAACTTAAATAAAATTTAATTAATTATTTTTTCAATAGCAACACATTTCATTGATATATGCAAGACAATATTTGCTAAAATACAAAATAATATATCACCTGCTTAGAGAAAAGGTTCGAAATGTTCATTTTTAATTTCTAATTGAAATTATCGGTTAATTTGCATAATAATTATTCATGTCGTTTTTCATTTATATTTATTTGAAAAAAATTTTAATGAAATAATTAAAATTCATTAGAAATTTTGTTAGAAAAGAAAAGATTTATAAAAAACAATTTATATGAAACCAATTTTGTCTTTATCCTTTTTTTTTTTAGCAATATTTTTTAACTGCCAATTTCATCTTTTTGGAATTCAAATATTAGCATACTTTAAAGTATAGTGTGAAATTTCATTTACTTTAATTTCAATATCTTCATAACTATATGATGTGTAGCTTTGTTCAATTCATCTAAAAGATACTGAAATGTAGGATAAAATTATATTTGCGCCAGTTGAATATCATCTTGATTGCTAGTTCCGTTCATTTGAAATCTATATAAAGAATATTGAAGTATAAAATAAGATTTAAGAACAAAAAAAAAAAAAAAGAAACTGTACTCTAAATATTAGTGGCTATAGCTAAAATATACAAGAAAAGTGAGTTATATTTCATCTTGGTTTATTAACTTTGGGAAAAAAAAAGCAACTTTAAATAGCCTGATAAATCAATAAATGATTAGGCTAGGCCAAGAAAGAACAATAAAATTATTTCAGTTAAAAATGATGAAATGGGCGTTTCAATTGCCATTTTCAACCATTTTACTTCATTTTTTTCGCCCATTTTTTCAAGAAGCAAAACATTACGATTACTTTCGATATCCGATTACTCATTCAATCACGTTTTTACTTTCAATTTTCGTTCTTCTTCCGCAAACTAATGCTCCTAGTAAGTTTTTTTTCTTTTTCTTAAGCTATCAACAAAACTGATAAAGCTAACAGGAAAGTAATTAATTAATATACAATGAAATCAATATGAAATATAATAAAACTAATTCGATTCACATTGTAACTCAGTAATACATTTCCAATCCTTATCATTTTCAACCTTTATCAGCATATATTCACTGATAATAACGGTAAAAGCAGTGAGAGCTAATGATTTACTTTAATTAACAAAATAAATCAGTGTGATATATTTATTCCTACTACTCTTCCCCAGTTTAATGAATCATTTATTTATACAGTTGCATAATTCGATATTAGCAAAAAAAAAATATTGATATTACTATCAATTAATGCGATAATTACAAGTGATAATTACATTTTAATCATTTAATAATTTTTGTAAATTTAAATAATTAAACTAACATATTTTGCTTATTTTTTTTTTTGTTTTAGAAAGCATAAAAATTTCATTCATTTTTAATGAAATTTCAGTAGAATTACCAAATATTCCGGATCATGAGGTAATCTCAGATGTTAATTTGAAACAACATGGGATGAACGATGAGCAACGTTTATTCAAACATATTATCCGGAATTATGATACTTCCGTACGACCAGTTTGGAATGCTAGCACTGTTGTAAATGTTTATATGGGTCTTACACTTACCCATATTTTTAATATTGTAATATTTTACAATTTTTTTTTTCTTTAAGATTTTTTATTTGAATGATGAAATTTTGTTGTAATGTAAAAAAGTATGATTGAGAAATTGACAAAATAGAAATGCAACAAATAATTGGTAATTTTTACGAATACATTTGCAATTTCCATTAATTTTCATTATAAACAAATTTTTCACGCAAATAAATATAAATTATATTTTTTTGAAATATTTGCTAAATTTAAGTTTTGCCAAATACAATTTGAATTTGAACATTTTTGCAGCAAATAATTTATTGTAAAATTTTGACGAAATGCAAATATTTGTAGCCAATTTCAATCTTTCATTCCTTATTTAGTTTATTTTTTCCCATATATTTCTTAAAAATTTTCAGCTCTCAAATTATATTGCCAAGCAAACAAAAAAAGAAAAAAAAGGCTTGCGAAAAATGGATATATTGTTTGAAAAAAAAAAAGAAAGCAAATATTTGAATAGAGGAAAAGTGAAATCAAACTTTGACAATTGCTTTTTTTTTAGGCCTAAACTATTTGAAATGGATTGTCGTTGCCAATTTATCATTTTGTTTCATTTGAAGAAAGAGAAAAAAAAAGAAAGAAATAATTCAATTTGTTTTGAACCAAACCAAACAAAATTTCATTTTTACCCTTCAAAAATCATTTCACGTCGTTTTTCATTTTTACTCAATTATCTTGGGATTTCATTTGTCATCTTTTGACGATCGATTCCAGTTTTTGTTTTGTTATAAAAATGAATTTTAAAATTGTCTCGCATAGAGTGAAAGGAAAAGATTCGAACAATTGCAAAATGAAATAATGAGCAAAGAAAAATAATTTTTTTTTTTTTTGTAATTACTTTTTTTTTTTTTAAATTTTTTCAGTATGAATAAATTTTATTGTTTTAAAGGATGAAAGGAATCAAGTATTGACAGTAAATGTTTGGGTGGAACAAAGTTGGCGTGACGAAAGGATTCATTGGAATCCAGCAGAATTTGGCAATATTAGCAAATTAACAGTGGGCAAAAAGTATTTGTGGACACCGGATATTGTCCTTTATAATAAGTCATCAATTAATATTTGACTTTTACCATCAAATTTTCTTACTGATTTTATTTAAATTTCAACTTTCATATATATAAATTTTGATTTCTTATTTCTTTTACAGTTAAACTGAGATATTTATCAGAAACAGGGGATTGTAAAGTAAAATTAAAATGATTTTTAAAAATTTTAAAATTTTGAATAATTAAAAAATTTTTTGTTTGATGTTTTATGAAAACTACAATTTTATAATTTTTATTTGTTTTAGTGCAGGAGATTTTTCACGTGGTTTTGTTGACACCAATCTTCATATTTTAAGCAACGGTGATAGTAAGTTTAATATAACAAAATGAATATGCAAGCCATTTGGAATTTAAATTTGCAAAATTACTACTTTTTTGTGAAAGTCAAATTTCTAAATTTATGGAGTAATTTAATCTTCGGAGGTAAGTATTGGATTAGAACGTATAATTATGCTATTAATTTGCATAATTGTTGACACAGTTCTCAAAGAAGTAAACATACGTGGAGTACGTTTACTAACTGTCAAAACTAGTGATGTTAAATTTATTACCTGATTTGATTTCCATTAATCAATTAAATAATCTCATTGAAGCAACAAATATTTTTAATTAAATGATAATCAGTGATTTATTTGATATAAATTTGAAGCACAATGGGCACCACCAGCAAAGGTTTTTTCAATATGTAAATTGGATGTTAGATATTTCCCATTCGATGATCAATTCTGCTTCCTTGAATTTGGCTCATGTAAATTTTCATCAATTTCAAGTTTAAAACTATTTTAATTGCCACAATTAATCTAGGTTTTTTTAGGCTATTTCATGATTTTGACAATTGAAGATGACAATTAATAAATGACTTTAGGTAGCAATTAAAATAAATGTCATCAAAATGACTAAATTCAATTCATGAAATGATAAATTTATGCAGCTAATTCAATTAAAGTAAATGAACTTATAATGATACTAATATTAACAAAATTTAATTACAGTATCCTGTTGAAGATGCGATTTATTAAAATGTTTAGAATTCGCAATTACGGTAGCACATAACTGCATGTTTGATATGCCTGCATGATAAGAGTGTTTCATACGTTTTCAATAAATAAATGTGCAAAAGAAATATAAAGTTACGAAAGTGATACTCCAGCGTAACTAGAAATTCTTTTAACGTGACCTAACGTTGACCTAATTTCTGCAATTTAATAATTATATTACATACTCTTCCTCAAATTACTGTAAATTAGGGATATACGATCAATCACAATTAGACGTACAAATTATGGAACGATACGATGGTAAAAATCCGTTCACGCGTGATTCCTATATTGAAAATGGTGAATGGGAAATTGTTGCAAATCGTACTCGTAAGGTATTGTTTTTACATCATATACTGTATGTTATTATAACCATAAGTAAATGTAGCACACGAACGTCAAAATGTCACCAGATGCATTGATATCATCAGATACCAGCGATTACTCACAATAAGCATTAACAAGATGAGAACTGATTGGTAATTAGTTTGAACCAATTTAACTTAACTTAATATTCTTATGATTACTTCGAAGAGTGTTTGAACCAATTTAACTTACCTTGATATTCTTATGATTAGTTCGAAGAGTGTTTGAACCAATTTAACTTACCTTGGTATTCTTATGATTAGTTCGAAGAGTGTTTGAACCAATTTATCTTACCTTAATATTCTTATGATTACTTCGAAGAGTGTTTGAACCAATTTATCTTACCTTGATATTCTTATGACTGGTTCGAAGAATTGAAACTTTTCAAAGTTTAATATTAAAGAAATATTGTACCAAAAATAATTCATAAGAATGATTATAAAATTGTACTAAAATACAATTTTAGGTACTTCGTGGTCGGCAAACAACCTTTTCAACAATTGTATTCGAATTGCATTTACGACGACGGGTGCTATATTTTATTTATAATATTATTGCACCATGTTTCATGCTTTCTGTAAGTTTTATAAAATAAAACTAATTCAAAATACACCGTAATCGATTTGATATCCACGATAATTACATAATGCAAGAACATGCATAGAGAAAAAAAAAAAGAAGCATACTGTACTTCCAATTATGCCATTATTATTTTTAAAATGAAATTTTACCATTTATTCTTTCAGTAATTCATCCTGTCGATAATTTTCTTTAGCTGTAACAATGATTGGCAGTTATTTCTGTATCTTTGGTTAATAATTACTCGAATTTAGATAATTAAACATTTATTACGATAAGTTTGTAAATCCAGTAACGAACTTAACGATTACAATTTTTAATAAGACAAATTAATGACAATAAAAATATGAAAAAGAAAGCTAATGATGTGCTTGATATCATCTATTCAAATTGACCTCGTTGAAACATATACCTTTATAAAATGCTTTTGGTGACCTCTAACTCTTTGCTTCCTCGAGTAGAGAGAATTCTGGTACAGTCTTGAAATTACAAGAATTACCGTTAGCCCATCTGGAATGATGCTCTTTGTTAGAGCATACAAAAACAGAATTTTTAGTTGACACAGTATATCAACAAATACAGTATGTTATAGTCGGTAATATCAAATTTACAATAATGGTTTATTTCGAGCTTTCAGCACATACTCATTATTTACTTAATTATAATTAATTAAAGCGATTTTTATTATTAAAGAATTTATTTTTAGATACTAACAATGATGCAATTCTTATTACCATGTGAAAGTGGTGAAAAAATTACACTTGGTTTAACCGTACTATTGGCTTATTCCGTTTTTAGTTTTAATATTGCTGAAAATATGCCGGAAACATCAGATGTTATCCCTCTTATTGGTAAATGAATTGTTGTTAATATTGACAAATATATTGTTGTATAATTATTTGTCATTATTTTTGAAATAATATCACAAAAATTATTTAATTAATGCTACAAGAATTAAAAAGAAAATATATTGAAAAACATTAACAATTTATATTTATTCATACATACTATAAGCATGATAAACTTCTGTTTGATAATTATTATAAAATTTTAAATAACGATTAGCAAATGAATGAGGAAATGAATGAAGTAAAGGAATGAAATTATCCGATCAATTTTTTTTTTTTGAATTTTTTCATAAAAATTTTATAATAATTTTTATAATAATTTTATAAGATAATAATGATTTCATATTTTATAATAATTTCATAAGAATTTTATAATAATGTTAGATGAAATTTCAAAAAATATCCATTATAATCTATCGAATGATAAGTTTGTTTAGTAGAAGTAAAAGAATGAAGTTATCCGATGGATTTTTTGTTTTGCTTTTTTTTTTTTTTGAATTTTTTTTATAAGAATCATTGTTAGATGAAATTTTAAAAAATATCCACCATAAACTGTCCAATGATAAGTTTGTTTATTAATGATAAGTTTATTTAGTGATTTGATGATAATTTATGAAATTTCAATCTGCAATGCTAATATACTTACTAATTAAAGCCTTTCATAAATTGTATTAGTATCAAGGGTTTTTCATCAAATATTTTTTAGGCTTAAAATCTGATTTTTTTTTTTTTTGACTTAGGTCTTATATTTAGATCGAGCAATAAGAGTAAATGTATTTCTCATTATTGATATTTGCAATATTTACTTTTTGATAAATAATCATTTTTATATTAATCTTTTTTTTTTCATTTTTAAAAATGCTAATTTTAGCAATATATTTGATGGGTATAATGGCAATTTCGGGTCTTAGTGTTTCTCTATCAGTTATCGTTCTTAATATGAGGCATAGTGCTGAACGAAATTGCAGGTTTTTCAATCAATTCATTCATTTTTTTATCATTAAAAGTTTTTAATCAAAAATTTTTTTTTTTGCCTTGAATAAAATTTGAAATTTTTATAAATCTTTCAAATATATTACATTTAGGCCACCATATTGGTTAAATTTTATTGCATATCGAATTCTTGGACGCTTATTTGGCAAAAAAACACCAAAAATACGCCAAAAAATGGAATATAGACGAAGCAGAAAAGATTTGATGAGCGAAATTATAGTAATATAATTCAAAAAAAAAATATTTCTTATAAATTTTTGTAACTAAAATATAAATTATTATATATGAAAACGAATTCGATCTCTTAATAATATCAATTATCCATTTATTGATTATTGATCCCTTTCTATTTAAACAATTCTATCTAAAATGTTTTTTATCTAAAATGTTTAATGTTTTTTTTAATCTGAAATGTTTTTTTTAAAAAAAAAATCTAAAATGTTTTTTTTCGAAATTTTTCGAAATCTAAAATATTTTTTTTTTTTTTTTTGTTTCATGAAAAAAGAAATAATCCATCCTCCAGGATAATTTCATTTACATGTATGATAATGTTTTACGTATCATTACATCATTCATCATGAAGTGAAATCAATCTTGATGAAACTTTTTATTTATGAAGTTAATATGTTTTTGATAATAGTTAACTATCATTTTATAATTTTAAATTTGAATCTTTTTTTTTTTTTTTTTTTAGATGGAAAGAATCGAAAATGAAAATGATCACGACGAATTGGTTAGGGAATGGAATCATATTTCAACTATCTTTGATCGATTCTTTTTTTGTTGTATTTTTTTCCTCACCGGTGTTGCTACCTTTTTTTTGTTAATAGCTCCACGTTTCAGTTATCGAAATTTTGATATGAATTTGTGAACTTTTTTATAAGCTTTAAGTTTTAATTAAAATAAAGAGTTGTATTAATAAAACAGACGAAAATGTATTATTATTATTCAAACTTAACCTCTTGTATTAAAAGGGAAAATAAAAACAACATAATAACTTATAGTAACTTATGCAATAAGTAATTTAGTAATTTATGCAATGAGTAACTTAATAATAAGTAACGCAATAAGTAACTTAATAACTTATGCAACAATTAACTTATTAACTTATGCAACAATTAACTTATTAACTTATGCAATAATTAACTTATTAACTTATGCAATAATTAACTTATTAACTTATGTGATAATTAACCTATTAACTTATACAATAATTAACTTATTAGCTTATGCAATAATTAACTTATTAACTTGTGCAATAATTAACTTATTGACTTATGCAATAATAATTTACTCATCCTTTAAAATTTCATGCAATCCTTCCTTCTTTTTCAATTTAATTTAATTTGTTGCTCATATTTTCATGTTATTTAATGAATGCCATTAACAAGATAATTATATAACAATAAAAAACAAAAATAAGTTGAAAGCCTAATATTTGTAGACTAATTTATTTGCATTTTCAACACTATCATATTGTAAGCTTGAAAGAATTGCAAAATGTTAAGGCTTATTATAGCAATTTGTTAATTTGTTAATTTAATCAACAAACAGTTCACTAATCATTGCTGCTTATTAGCGCTTAGAGCATTGATGATGAGAAATATCAACAGATAATTTGCATAAGTACAACGAAATGATCAATATTAATTGTGAATTATATTGGAGGGATGTTATATCATTGATATATTTGATTTTTACTGCTGGGTTAATTATGATTACCAATCTGCCCATTGTTGACATTAGCGATTGACCAGTAGGATGCTTCTAGATTGTTTGTTCGTGTTAAGTTTCCCAGTCTAATTGCTGTGATAAAAAAAAAGGAAAAAACTACTAATCTATAAATTTTAATTACTAATTGGTGACTTTTCAGGTGCATTTAGCCAATAATTTTTTGGAATTCATTTTTTTTTTCCAAAAAAAAATGATAATTATATCACTATGCTTAATTTTGATATAAGCTTAAAACAGTAGTATTATCAATTCTTTATTTATAACAAAAGCTTAAAACAGTAGTATTACCAACTCTTTATTTATAACAAAAGGGAATTGTAAATTTGCTAACAATAAATGCCTAATCATTCTTATCAGATTAATAAACAACAGATGAAATAAGCTAAAGATTATAAGCCTTTATAACTTACTTACTTTTCAATTTATAGAGCTATAGTTTCATTTAATATATGTGATCAGTTTTTCATCATGTAATTCGTTATAAATATTAGTCATGTTGATTATTTCTAATTTTTTTAAAACTTTTTAAAACGAGTTTAATCAAACATTCGACCTGTTCAAGTGAATAATGAATTTGAAACATGAATTAATACGT
>NW_018108670.1:2661-13085 GCF_000183805.2 Loa loa | reverse complement strand
CCAACTCTTTATTTATAACAAAAGGGAATTGTAAATTTGCTAACAATAAATGCCTAATCATTCTTATCAGATTAATAAACAACAGATGAAATAAGCTAAAGATTATAAGCCTTTATAACTTACTTACTTTTCAATTTATAGAGCTATAGTTTCATTTAATATATGTGATCAGTTTTTCATCATGTAATTCGTTATAAATATTAGTCATGTTGATTATTTCTAATTTTTTTTTAAAACTTTTTAAAACGAGTTTAATCAAACATTCGACCTGTTCAAGTGAATAATGAATTTGAAACATGAATTAATACGTAATGAATTTAAAACATAAATTAATATATATTTTTAAAATTCAATTCGAAGAGAGAAAAAAAAAACACTGATTCCTTTCATAAAACGAAATGAACAAAGATCATCCTTGTCATCAGGTGATTATTAAATGAAGTTAGGACAATATGTAACAGAAATAAAATATAATTGATGAAATTTTTCCATTTTTTTTTCAAATTACTCTACAACTATTCAAGCTAAAATAATAGATTAAAGATTATATTATATATTATTATATATTATATATTTATATAACGTATATTATATATTGCATATGCTAATGCCTAATGCATATATCTCTGAATTAATCGAGAAAAATGTCATAACATTATTGTCATAACATACAATATTATAGTTTAAAAAAATAATTTTAAAAATATTTCCAAAAACAAAAATAAAAAATTACAAGTAGCTTAAAAATAATCATAAACAACAGTTTTAACTTGTTTAAATATCGAAATTGAATAAATATTAGCAAATGTTGTAGTATAGACAATTTTTTTATGATTAATAATCGTTGAAAGATATTGCTCGCATAGCTTCTTGCCAGATAAAATAGCATATATCAGAAATGACTGGAATATCAAAATATCCTATGTGCCATCAGATTTCTTTTATAATGTTAAGTTTTAATTAAACTTTATTTTACAATTTTTTTTAAACAAAAACATATTTTTACTCGTTCTTCACACTTCATTTTAATGCCAATTTGTTAATTCAATCAATTTAAACAATTCGCTAACTTTTGCTGCTTATTAGTATTCAGAGCTGATAACTGAAGGTGTTAACAGATAATTTACATAAGTATAACGAAATAATCAATATTAATTGTGAATTTTATTGGTGAGTTATTATCATTGATATATTGCCTTTTTTTCTGTCGGATTTGTTATGGCTATCAATCTGCCCATTGTTGGCATTAGTGATTGATCAAGAGGATGCTTCTAAGTAGTTCGCTTATGATAGATTCTCCGGTAAAATTAATTTGTGATAGGCTAGGCTTTCCGGTTACTTATTTATTTGTGAGTAACGGCAAATTGTGGCGTTGTAGCTTTTAGTCAATTATTTTTTGGAGGTCATTTTTAAAAAAAAAAATGACTGTTACATTGTCGTGTTTAATTTTGAAATACGCTCAAAACCGTAGTATTATCTATCCTTTATTTATAACAAAGAAAATTGTAAGTTTTTCAACGATAAATATCTAATTGCTCTTATCAGATTAATAAACAACAGTGAAATAAGCTGAGGGTTATCAGCCAGCCGTCTTTGTAACTTTTCAATTTATAGAGCTACAGTTTCATCTACATATGTGATCAATTTTGCTTCCATGTAATCATATAAATATTAATTATGTTGATTTTTTTTTTCTGATTTCAGGTAAATTTTTGAAACATTCGAGATATATTCGAGTGAATTATAAGCTCTTTACATACGGGGTTGATATGCACATCTAAAACTTGATCCAAAGAAAAAAGAAAAACTGATTCATTTCATGAAACAGAATAATAAAGATCATCCATATCAGTGATGCATGATGCCTCACTCTACTAGGCTTGTCGTGATTGCCAATGTGTCCGCTACTGACACACAGACGTCATTTTTTTTGGAAATTACCGCAATCTTCAATCAAGATAATCATATAACTGTTAAAGCTTACTTTTGACATAAACTTTCTAACAATTTTACAACCACTTCCTCTTCATTAACCGTTCCATATTCATTTTAACTTTTTGATAAACAGTATCATCTAATGGTTAGCCAAAAAATCCTCTTTAAACTTTCTAACAAATAGTACCATCTCTTAAAATACCCCATCCAAACATCAACCAATCAAAATTCAATGTTATAAAAGAGCGCATAAAAATTTAATTGACTTTTACAACGAAAGTTTGCAATACGATACTTTGTGGATCAATTTGCCAATGCCAGTGACTGTATTTTGCCAACGATAACGATATGTGTATAGGATGAGGATGTAGGAGGGGAAGGAAGTTAGAGATGATGTGATTATTTTGATCAGAGATTGAAAATAAGTAATAATATGAAAATATGAGAGAAATGAGAGAGTTGACAGAATTTTCGATGATACTATTGATGCATAATGTGAAAATTTCGAGAAATTCAATATTGGCAAAAATTAAGGGCGTGGGAGTAGAATTGAAAAAAGTGGCAGTGATAGAGAGAATATATGAGGTAGTATTGAGTTGTTGAAATGAGTTCCGGAAATGAATGAAAATAGTTTATGGGTTAGATAATTAATAAAAATGTTCTTTGTTACATTTTGATGATCAAAAATCAGGACTGTTTGAATTAGTTAGTATTATTTACTTTAGTCAATTCCACGTCGCATAAATTTATTACTTTAAGATAATGTAAAATACGAATGTGAATTACGTAAAACAACATATCACACGGTTAGGAAACGCGTAATACGTTGTAATTACTGAAAAAGTGATGAAGTACTAGCTAGTAAGGAAGTACTTGACTTCTACTGCTTAGATATTTCTTAATGGATAGTCGCTTTGTAAGCGTCGTAAATGGTAAGTAATGCGACTTTTTTATTCTTCAAATAGACATATTAACTTTTAAGATATAAGACGGAAATTTCCAAACAAGAAATATGAACATATTACAGGCAAAAGAGTAAATAACAGAAGATGAGATATGAACATTTTTCTCCGATTCCCTTATTGTTCTCATCTATTCGATATTAATTCATATATTGGACGATATACTACAGTTTCATTTTATTTGCGATGTTTGTTTTCCAGCTATCATTTTCTATTCGTCTAATAACATTGATTTAGATTACAAAATTGGACACCGATTTGAGCTGAATGGCAAAGCTTGGTGATATTACTTCATCTAAGAGCACTAATTAATAATATTTTTTATTTACAGCCTGCCCAATTTTTTCGTACTGCCGAGTTTCCCGATACAACCAACAAAATTAAGGATGCTGTCGATTGCAATCGCGGAAAAAAATGATCCAGGGAAATTTCGAATTTATCGCTCTTTGAACTGTGAACCATCAGAACCTACGATTTGTTATCGGTGTGTAAAGTGCGAGTCACTCCGAAAAAAAAGCTTTGGTAATTAGATTCGTTTTAATTCTGTTCATTATAATGATTTACAATGAATGAATATGTTGTTAATCTAAGAGCCTTTAGAAAAACCAATAAGTGCATTAATTAGAGGTAAGTCATTGTGCAGGATTTCTTGATTACCAGTTAACTGTTACCACCCAACCATTTTCCCCATCGTATTTGATTGCGAATGTTTGTTCTGATCTCATTATATCAATTAAAGGTGGTGCCCGATCAAAACGTTACAAACCGTACGTAAAGACACTGCACGGGAAGCTAGTTGGAAATGCACATCCCGAGCATTATCCCAGCTGTCATGCAGTAACGAAAGAAGTCCAAGAGCTGCAAGAAATGGATCGTGTTTGCCGAGCCAAGACTAGCTCCAATCATCCATCGCTCAGATTTCCACAAAAACTCGTTAGTTATTTGAATTTGTGAAGTTGCTGTACCAATACATACTTTCAGCTAGAGATCGAATTAATGTTTGACAAAAAACGAAGTTATTTATAAAAGAAAGAGGATCTTTTCATCTACTATCAGCAAGGTCGGAAGAAAAGCGCAACTCACATAGGCTGTGCTTTTCTGTCGTTCCCTTTTACCAATAATCCCTAATATTTTGTCGGAATTTCATCTTCTTTTCGTTCATTCTAATTTTATTGTGTCGCAAACTTACTGTTGCATGCATTTATATTTTCCTCTACTGATACATCGAGGCGTGGAATTTTAGGTGTAACGGCGGCGTTTCATTTTTTTTGAATGAAAATTGAATTTAACAACTGATAACTACCATGTGTATTTAGATGGAACATGAAACTGAGGCGAGTTCAAATATCGATATGCAGTTAAACTACGATTTATGTAAGAGACCAAAACGATTAAGTTTGGATCACAACGTAGATGAAAGTGAACTGTCAGAAACTGACTATTTGTTGAGGCAAGTTTTGAAGAAATGAAATTCAGGTCAAACGCATCTTCTTTCAGCGTTTGCAGAATATTGGCTTTAGCTTTTCAGTCTTGAATTTAGAAGAAGGTATAAGTCATTTGTATGGTTGTTTACTTTAGGTTTATAAGCGAGGCATGTATCAGCAATATCACAGAAACAACAGATAATAGGAGGTAAGTAGATCATTTACAGTATTTTCATCACAATTTTCATGTGAATTTTGGTACCTTCTTACTTCCTGGAAGATTCGGGAACTTCCTGATCTCTCACTTTAACTTTTTTTTTTTCGATTCTAGTATCTATTCTGTTGGTACGTCGTCATTCGACAGTACTGGTTATTCTTCGCTGATTGTACCAGAACCTGATGGAATGTCAGTAAGGATTTATAATGGGGATGACAAATCAACTGTTCAGGGAGTGACACACTATCACTGTTCCAGATGTGACGACTTATATCAAAAAAAAGATAACGGTATGCACAGAGAAACCTATTTGCATACATTTGATTCATTTACAATGTTGGAAATGATTTACTGAGAATTTCCTTGTTTAACAAACTCTGTGAAATTTCATTTCTAAATTTTACTCAGTAAAATGAGCTCTCAAGTTTTCTTTTATCATTGTTCGACGAAAAATCATTGCTTAAAAAAATGCTTCAGATCTTTCGTAATTTTATAGTTTTCAGAATCCACACATACTGTGCTGAAAGCAGAAAATGATTTAGTCGTTGAATATCCAGCACATCATGTGGAATGTTCCCCAATAGCATTGGAATCACTGAGAGAGTTGGGCGACGATTTGAAAAATTTCTGTGTCGTAGCAGATCGTAGGATTATTCCGTTAAAAGCAGTAGTTGTCAGTGTTTTGTTGTATTTGCGCATCCTTCTGTTTATGTTATTAAAAACTTAGGTTTGAAATAATCTCATGGTAATCAATTTGTTACTATAATTTTAGGAATTTAGGCAAAATAGTTGTGTTATAAATCCTCATTTAGGAGAAGGTATCCGCATGTTTTAATATAGGTTATATTATCTTTATGAGACATGATGTTTTAAAAGTATAAATTTTCCGAGTTATGAAAGGTTTGAAAACGTAGATGTTGGTGTTAAATTTGAGGCCGTCTCAATGGGAAATGCATATGTAAAGATTTAATTCATTCATTAAATTGAAATTTTTTTAGGAAGCAGAATGCAATATTTTTCGTGAGCCGAATGAAAGCTTTCTCATTGATGGATCCGATAAGCAGAATTGGGATAGAACAATTTTGGATGAGGAGATGTTAGTGCTAGCAAATATTTGACAGTCATCTTTCCCTACCGGACAAAATTTTTCCATGTGATGAAAATTTTTTGAAAAGTTTTAGTTTTTAAGGGACCATTCTGTAATTCATTTGAAGTATTTCCATTCTGGTCATAGCAAATCGTTTATAACTTAATATTTTTTTTCTTTTATTTCAGCCTTATCAATTCTACGTCAGTTCCGAAACTTCGGGGACGACGATGCTTTTGCAGACGTCTTTATGAGGAAAATATGAAATTATGCCAGGAAATGTTAGAAAGTGTAGAGGAAATGAGATCATTGTTCACAGAAATGAAACGTATTTCTGGTGCAAATGCTGAATATTATATTGAGGATGGGGAGGTGTTTGGCGAAAGGTGATATTACATTCGATGTTGTAGATAAGTAACTTTTTTTTGTTAATAGCTTTCATAAATTGTTTTGTAGGGAGAGCACTGCCAAATATTTTGTCTTGGGTACCAATTTTCTGATAATGGAGGTGCTCTTGCGTTTAAGAACATGGCATAATTCGATTGCTTGTATTATTACCAGTGCTATACCATTTCCGAAAAAAAAAAGAAATAAAAACGTCATTGTTCACATTATCGGCTTTTTCACGGACCTTTGCAATTTCTAGGTAGAAAAAGTCGGATTTGCAAACTAATAAAATTGTTCAAGGGATGATAATATTATGAAAAAGAAGTTGCGTGATGTATTGATGCCTGTCTGTGTTACAGTAGCTGCATAACACATAATTTTTGTTTATCATATGGAATATGTTCTAGTTATCAGTAATTAGATGACAAATGATAAGTTCGGAAAACAAGCAACGTAGAAATATTGGTCTTTTTCGAGATGCTGCATTTCTTATATTACCGCTCCTTTTTGTCCTTTACAGCATTTTATCGTATTTGAAGCTTTCAGAATTTGTTTCTTTTTACATTATCTAGCTAAATATCGTTCACGATTATTATTCGATTATATATCATATTTTAACATTTAAGAATAATTCAGTACTAATATTAACTTACACTCTTATTAAAGGAAATGAATGTATTGTAAGAGAAAATTCGTTACCAAGAATAGTTCACTTTCTCGCAAACAATACAGTAGTACAATTACTATTGCTGAAGTTCGACTTCGACACTTTATGCAAATTTTGATACATTTATTAGAGGCATATTGTGAACAAGAACTAATTGTACTTGCATACTGATGAGAATATTTTTTTGGGATGAAAAAATAGATGACCAGAAGCAGAGTGTTTTGGAAGTGGAAAAATGTTTAACACTTCATTTATTACCAGTCATAATGCGTAAACATTATGTCAGTATCATACCGTGCATTTTTGTCAGTGATTATCATGCAATTATTTGATATTAATATCTGCACAAGGAAGTATGATTCATTTACATCAGTTTTCCGATTTCATTTTTCTGATTTATACTTTCATGTAGCTTGCTAAAATTAGTTTTTTGTTTTTCCAAAAAAAAAAATTTTTTTTGTACACATTTTGCTCGACAAACAAAGTTTTTTTTTCTTTTTTTTGTATTGGAAGCCATGAGAAAGAACATTTGGCTATAACTTGTTTAGTCCAAACATGGGATCGTCTGCATTTGTTTACATTTTTTCAAAAGGTGTCATTTTGGTAGGAGGAGGAGTGATATTTATTTAATTAGGCATTGTTTGAGTCCAGCAAATTAATGAATACTATTACGAGTAAAGAATAAATATATTATGTATGTTTTATTCATTATCACCCATCCGGGTTAAACCAACTTCAGTTTGTTTGAGTATTATATTCTCCGGAACAGGTTATCGGGAGAGCGCAACACTCAAATTGAAATGATATTTGCAAAATTTATTTTGTAAATTTATCAAATAATTTTGGTCGAGTAAGCCACAGTAAGCCACAGTAAGCCACTTTTTGCAAGCCACAACATAAGTTTCATACCTTTAAATGTCGCAACTGTAATAACACATTAAACATTAGTATTCATTTAAGCACCAACTTTCCCAGCAAAAGCTTATTTTAAATTTAAGACATTGGACAACAATGGTAAAGCAATACGGAGATTCAGTGTTAGTGGAGGTGATTGAAGAAGAAATCGACCTAGCCAATCTACTCAAGCTCTTTTGCCCCCCCCCCCTTCCCCCGTTACAAGCACTGGAACTTTTTTTAGTAGTTTATTTCGAGGGCGTGGTGGAGGCTTCCCATATTTTGCTCTATTTGGTCCTTATTATCTAATTATTGTTATCGTCCCTGTTATTATAGATAATTGTTTCATTTTCTCAAATCCCTTTGTATCGTTGTGCAAGCTTTAAGTTTTGAAAATTACGCAAGGCTTTGTTTGGCGTTTGTTCCATATCAAGCTGTTAAATATGATTGTGATTTGAATCAATGTTAAAAATATATCTAAAGTCTATGCAACACAAGTTATCGTCATCAAGGTCATCCAAAGCCGTGGTACTTACACTGTGGTACTTATATCAATAACTCATGTTGCCGAAACGAGGTACGAAAAATAAATGAATATAGTAATAATTGGCCAATTTCCTCCTCAGCAATCACTAGTTTGCTGATTTTTGGTCAGGAAGTATGTAACACAAGAATTTTCTTCTTGGCTCCATCCCTATCAACAAGCAGTTTTGCTTATTCGTAGGGTTAAAACTTTTATCAGTAGTGAGCTGATATTCCAACGCTTTGAACATTATTAAAAGGCATGAATAGAAGGAAAAGGACCGATGATGTGGAAGCGAAAGAACAAGTTTACCATAATTGTTACTTTGTTGCACTTTCGTTTTGAAAAAAAAAAAGTTGGTTTTTAAAGACCGTTTTCTCCCATTTCCTTATTTCTCCCTTCGCGTCAAATGAGCGCCGTCATCAAGAAAAGAGACTTAAGTGGGCGCGAATGAACGCATACATTTTGCAAAATATATGCTTAAGCTGAAATGAAATATATGCTGAATAAAAGTCAAATCGCCTTTTGTTCGCAAATCCGTCAAACTTTTTCGGTCTCTCAAATTCCTGAAATCCAATGGTTGCAATGAAGCAAATCAACTTTGTATTTGTTTCGGCTTCCACATTCCTGTTAATTTACTTACATTAACATTAATAATTCTTAGACGATAACGCATGCGTTAACCTATAAAAATGGATAGGATCAATGGTTAAATCAACTAAACATTCTTTCTCTAATTCGAATAGATTCGGTAATAACTGACCCGGAAAGATTGATTAGTTCAAATGCGGAACAAAAATACTTCGTGCAAACTGATGACATTCATAACGGCAAAAGGAATCGGAGATTCGATTTCTAGTGTTAAATTTTTAGTCCTTTCGATTTCCTTTTTTTTTCTCAGTACTCGTGCATTTGGCCAGAAAATAAATTATACCAATTTATATGAAGTAATGATTATTGAAAAAAAAGGAAATCTCATTAATCAAAGCGAGCAGCTTCTGGCTTGAGGAGTGTACTAATTACCGGGCGAGTGTTTGCTCGCAGATAAATAACTGTGGAAAGGAGGAGGTAAGGTATTTCAAGTTCTACAAAAATTGGAAACGAAGGAACAAACAATTCTCGCTAGATTATTTCTTGCATGATTTCTGTGAAGTGTTCATTTAACTCAAAAGAAAAAGCAAATTCTTTTTAAAATAATTCGAATCTCAAGTGAGATTGCGTAGCAGTAAGCTTAATGAAGAATGACGGAGTAGAGAATTGTGAATTCATGCTTATTACTTACAATATGCTTGAATAAAACGTGCAAATACAAGAAATTAGAGATTACGAATAAATATTTGCTATAATACTTCTTTTTCACATATATTTTTCTTTTGTTTTTCGGAAATTCAACTTTTAAAATAAATTTTAAGTTCATACAGATAGCAGACTAGCATGCAGATAAAAAATATAGAATAATTGGTATAAGCTACAGCAGCATGCAAACATTGCTTAAAGTTTCAATCATTTGTCTTTCGACAAAATAGCTAACGTATGATGTATGAAATCCATTTTACTGTGGTCAATGGCACTGAGCCGGAGAATAGCGAAAAGATATTCAGGTGGGATGTTTAGAATATTGAAGGAGACATTCGTGGTCAGTTTCCAGAACAACATAATGGTCTGTTAGTCAAATGTCACAACAAAAGTGGGCAGGGCAAACGATTCTGCTGGCTTTGCCTTTTCTCTGATTTGATAAGACTATGGACATCATTTTTTCTCTGCAGTGACACGTTCCCAGACATTCCGTTGAGTACGTTACGTTTACTTGATGAATCATCGATAACTGGAGTTCACTATCAATTTCGTTTCCATGCAGGTCCTGTATATGCAATTGTTGGTTTTCGAAAATTTGGTGGTCTACACTTTAGCATTATTGGTAAGAAGTTTTAAACAATTCTGAAGATGTGACTTTAGAATTATTATATTTGAAGAAAATTCTTGCTGTTAAATTCCTTATTTGTCACAATATTTCAATAATTTAATGAGTGATTGACATCGAAATTAGTCAATTATTCAAACATTCATTTATTTCGGTTTCTTATTTCAATCCATGTGTTATTGATTAGTGTAGGTACAACAAACTATGACGGAGCCGTGGATGATTTGGTGACGATAACTTGTGCCGCATAAGGATTTGATATATTTTAAACACTGATTCAATTCGAAATCTATTTAATAGCTTGACACAGAATATAACGCCAAACAAATGTTTCGCATAATTTTAAAAATTTAAAGTCTGCATAATAATACAAAGGTGTTTGGAGAAAATGAAACAGTTATCCATAA
>NW_018108670.1:0-2641 GCF_000183805.2 Loa loa | reverse complement strand
CATAATAATACAAAGGTGTTTGGAGAAAATGAAACAGTTATCCATAATAATAGTAGTAATAAGGAGGGTAACCGTAGGAATAAGGAGAGTAGCCGAAGTATGGATAATAATAACCATATTGAGGAGAATATGGAAAGCCTCTACCATACGCTGACCCCAGTAATGAAGCTAGCAAAAAAGTTCCAAGTAAATCTGAACTAGGAAAAGCTTTGATCATCAACTTCAATTCATTCTTATTCCAACTGCGTGCCGAAAAACATAAGGACGAAGGAACAACAGTCGACAACTCCTATCACAATGCAAATACTTGTATATCGTATTTCAGCGAAAGTTATCGTGGAATAAGTTTGTGCAACCTTTCCTTCGCCGATTGTTCATTTTTTTATACAACCTGAAATGCCTTTCCCCTTTCTTTCTACAGTTATTTATCTCCGAGCAAGCACCAGGGGGAGTCCCTTACAATCATTATACTCTCTAAACCGTACATCTAATGATCATTTTATCATTTATTGTTTGAAAATTAAGTTTAAGAAGAACATGTTCCACTGATTAAAGTTCAACAAATTAATGGTTGTTGAAGATATTAAAACTTCCTGTGTGTTCCCTATCTTAACTATCATTCAATTTGAAATGGTTTTCTTCCGTTTTGAATCAGTTTTTTTCCTTTGCAAACAGGCACATTTACATTCAGTTCATCCTTCTTATTTTCCTTCCAACGACCCATTTTTTAACTTATTGATTGGACCATTTATTCAATCAACTTTAACTGAAAAAAAAAACGGCATCTTGAAGTGATCGATGAATCATGTAAGTCGGCAGTAGCATTTGACTGTATAAGGTAAACTTAACGCCAATAGAATACAGAATACAACGCCGAACAAAGCACTGAATAATTTTAAAATCTGCACAATCATACAGAGGCATTTGGAGAAAATGAAACAATTATCCATAATAATAGTAGTAATAGGGAGGATAACCGTAGGAATAAGGAGAGTAACCGAAGTATGGATAATAATAACTATATGGAGGAGAATATGGGAAGCCTCTACCATAAGCTGATCCCAGTAATGAAGCTAATAAAAAAGTTCCAAGCAAATCTGAGCTAGAAGAAGCTTGAGGAGGTTGAGGAGACTGTTCAATTTGATTTCTTCTTTGATCATCTCCAACAAGAAAGACCAACTACATTGCGTTGCCATTATCGGCCACAGTCTTAAATTTAAAAAAAAAAAAAAAAAAAAAAAAAAAAACTGGAAAGCTGATGCTTAAATGAACACTAATGCCTAATACGTTAATGTAATATGTGAAAAGTTTAATGTTTGAAACTAATAAGAAGCATGAAACTTACGTTGCCTCCTACTCTCATGTTTTGTGAGAAAGTAACAGGATTAAATGCCAATGCCAGTGCATCCGTTTCAGTAACTGATAATATTGCACTGAAAGTGAAGGAATACATTAGCAGATATGTATACTTAATGAATAATATAATAACAGCAAACACTTTAACTTACATTATCGTTAAAGCAACCAAATATTTGATGATAACGAGTGACAGCATAATAAGGAATCCAAATACCTGCAACATGATCAGCAGTGTACAGTTGTACCATTACAATATGACTTGCATCTCGGCTGCGTTCCAGTTGAAGGAAATATTTGTAGATGTCGGAGGATGAGTCTGCTCATGAGTAAACCTGGAGGGCTTATTCCTGCCAAGATTAGAAATGACCGAAGTTCATCAGACTAGTTATTAAATGGAAAGGACATTTAGTCTCCAGATGAGGATGAGCATTGCCAACATTGCTATTCTTGATTTAAAGAGTTCATTAGAGAAGAGGTAAAAAAGTGAAATAGACGATCATGAGTGATAAGGCTTTATAAATCATTTGTAACTCGCATTTGTGATATATTCGGAAAGTAAGGATCGATGATTGTTGTTTTGTCATATGTCAATGACATGTGAATTGCGCATATTTATTCAGCCAAAAATTTAAAATTTCTGCTTGTAGTGTTATTCGAATTGGCATGACATCCATGACTAGTCCAATCATCATCAACTTCAATTCACTCTTATTCCAACTGTATGCCGAAAAAGATAAGGACGAAGGAACAACAGTCGACAACTCCTATCACAATGCAGTTACTTGTGTGTCGTATTTCGACGAAAGTTACCGTGGAATAAGTTTGTGCAACCTTTCCCTTCGCCGATTGTTCATTTTTTTATACAACTTGAAATGCCTTTCCCCCTTCTTTCTACAGTTATTTATCTCCGAGCAAGCACCAGGGGAGTCCCTTACAATCATTATACTCTCTAAACCGTACATCTAATGATCATTTTATCATTCATTGATTGGAAAATTAGTTTAAGAACATGCTCCATTGATTAAATTTCAACAAATTAATGATTGTTGAGGATATTAAGACTTTCTATCTGTTCCCCATCTTAATTATCATTTTATTTGAAATGGACTTCTTCCGTTTTGTATCAGTTTTGTTCTTCTATGAACAGGTACGTTTACATTCAGTTCATTCTTATTTAATCAATTTAATTGAAGGAAAACGACATTTTGCAGTGATGAATACCAGCAAATCATGTTAATCAGTACCGACATTTGGCGGTATTACCAAATAAAGGAATTATTTG
>NW_018108669.1:38364-40610 GCF_000183805.2 Loa loa | reverse complement strand
AACAATTTGCTAGTAGAGTTGACAATTCTTTTTATCAACTTTATTGAAAATTTCTTGCAAAAAAAAAAAAGAAAAAAGAAATGTCACAATAAGTGGGAGTAGGAAATGCATGACACATTCATTAGTCCAAACAGTAGTGTAATATTCATTTATTTTTAATATAAACATGCAAATATATCTTTATTGAATGGAATTACTAATACGGGACGGGTCATATGCATGAATTATCATTGATTTAATTATTATATGAAGTTAATTTAAAATATACAAGAAAAGAAAAAGAATAGTTGAAATTGGAATATGATTAAATGAAATATGATTAAGGCGACCTGAAATGTCTGAAGATAAATACTGGGAATATCCAATATATTGTCTGGAATGTTATAAAAATTAAAATTACAAATTTATATGGAAGTCATTCAGCACCAATATTGTATCAAATAACGCAGATAGAATTATTTAACAATGTACAGATTAAATATATATACTATCGACCATTGCTTAATGTCAACTATTCATTAGTTTCCGTTTATGCAAATGTCACATTGTCATTAAGCACAAATTGAAAGCTCAAACTGAAGTTCACTCTTAAAACAATTGAAGCAACTATGAATAAATGCTAAAAGGCAACAATTGATTGTTAAATTGAAATATTTCAAGTCATTGCATTCATACAATATACAGTGAAGTTCCACCAGTAGCATCTTGTCAATCGGTCGAAGCAATGATTTTATTCTTAAGAATGTAAAATTGGATTCAAATGATGGCTATCAGAATCTCATTCTTCATAATGTCAATTGATTCTACAGATGTTTCTGGGATCATCTGAACTTTCTGAGGGATATCCAAAGCAATAACAACTGCTTCAAATTCAAATAGTTTGTTTTACTACGCGCTACTGTCATACTTTCTTTGGAGTCAATCCGGAAACAGTAAAATGAAAATGCAAGGAGATAAAATATAAGAAATTATGCTAAACTGTTTGAATCTTTGGCCAGTTTGAAATGAAAAGTTTTCATTCGAGCATTTCTGATATTTTAAAAATTTTCTATTTCACATTGTTCGATGGCATACATCATTTGGTTTAACCTTTTGCTTTGCATCATTACACTTCAGAATCGAACTTTCTCTTTACTCATCTAAACACTTCTAATCAAATTCAACAGGACCACTGGGACAATGAACATTTCTCAAATGACTTTAATATCCTTAACCACTGTGATTTGAAGTCAGTGCTTGGCACAGATATGGATATACCGGGAATAACTGATGAAGGATTATATAATTTATGACACTTCATTCAATCCCTTGCAGTTCTCTAATTTTATTCGGCTACGTAAAAATTGGGCAAGTGACTGATGAAGAATCGAAAACTGTCACAACTATCTGTCGTATGAGAATCTTCCAATAAAGGTAACATTAAAAGCAAGTATTTATTTATTTTTTTTGCTTAAAAGTATGCAAAAACAAACAAACAGTTTTTCGTTCTCCAAATTAATCAAAATGTGATAAGTTTATTTTATCTTACTGATAATTTTATGTTCAATTTTCAAATTACATCAATTAACTAACAAATTGTATGGTAGTAAAATGTAATGTAATGAAATATATCTATTGCTTGAGAATGATGCGATTAAAATCTCGTCTATGAGACAATTTATAAAATTCCAAGAGTTGGCTAAATATATTCTGAAGGGAAATTGAAGATTTAAAAAAACAATAAAAAGTTGAATATTCCACAAATTTTTCTAAATTAGTATAATTTAAACCTTAATGTTAAATCAATTGAGTAAACAATAAAAGTAAGTTTTGTGCAAAATTATGGAACTGATGAGATAAATGTCTTAAAGAAGGATATTTCATCTTTGTGATACATTAATAATGCAAGTATATAAGTAAAATGAATGGATTCGCCGATGGATTTTTTTATATACACAAAAATCGAATTACATGCCAGATATTACTGTCTCAGAGATGAAATTATATGACACTGAATCGTCATATGATAATTTTTTAGCTGAAATTTTTTATTAAAAAAGGAAAGTGAATATTCCAAAAAGTGACTTGTTTTTTTTTCAAAATTTCAAATTAACAAAATAATACATCAATCCGAAATATTTGAAAACAAAATTAAATTTTATCAGATTGTAGCTAGTACCTAATGCTGGAAAATTCTATCCAAATAACATTTAATGATTAAAAATACCAATTAATTGCATTTAGCAAAACCAAAAAAAACGGTCCGT
>NW_018108669.1:19356-37513 GCF_000183805.2 Loa loa | reverse complement strand
GGATTACAATTCCTATTTCCATTGGTAAGCAATTTACAATCATCATTAATAAAACTCAGGTGACAATTTTTAAAATTCTATAGTTTAGATCTAAACACTGGATTGCTTCTCATATAGACAATTATATGTAGTTATCTCATTGTACAGTAGGAAAAAATCAGACATTCGATTGCTTCTTATATAGACAATTATATGTAGATATCGTATTTTACAGTAGGAGGAAATCAGACATTCGATTGCTTCTTATATAGACAATTATATGTAGATATCGTATTTTACAGTAGGAGGAAATCAGTCATTCTCTATATTTGCATAGAAAATGGAACGATAACAAATAATGTATAACCATAAGTATTGTACAAATTAAACATATTTAGAAACATACATTTTCTCTTTTTTACTTTTTTTTTCCCATTTAATCAATCAGAGGTTCATAACAATGCATAATTGAATAGAGATAGTTATAAATGAATAAATGCTCGTTGACAAATGACATTGACAATGACGAATAAAACCAAAGGACAAAAGTGAAATATAAATTTTTGTAAGTTTAATTGGATCAAATTTTGCAAAGTAAATTGTGAAAAGCTTTAAATTTAATAAACTTCTTTAATATCTTTTATAAATATTTTGGTGCAATTATCTTCTGGTGTATTATAATATTGTAGTTTATTTTAATCAATATTAATACTTGAATTTCAAAAAAAAAATGTCTCTTTTTCCCCCTCCTATCTCATTAATTATTAATATTGTTTAATTGTCATAAAAATTTATCGGCTATTTGGCTGTATCCTTTTGTCGTTTCTCATTTTAAATTGGCGCGGCTTCTAGTTGATTCGATTTTTTGGGGTGCGGGAGAATGTTTGAAACGTTAATTTTGTTGTCACCAACGTCTGGACATACATGTTACATTATGATTATGTCTATTAAATTAAGTTTATTTACATAAAATTGTAAGTTGTTTGATATTTGCTATAATTTTTTTCCATATTATTATACATAATTTTCAGTCTGATTGATAGATTTTATCGAAATTTTAAATTTTATTTTATACTAGTGAACTTTATCATTATGCTTATGCTTTTTTTTTTTTGCAGCGTTGATCACGTAAATATGAAACGTTAATATTCAAACATTAATTTATAAACATATTATTTATGAACGTGGACGCGTGATATTATACCACATGATCTCATTTCAAGTCGCTTTCAATATTATTTTTGTTCCTTTTATAATGTTTACTTCATTATAGTTATGGATATATATTTGCATTTATTGTTCACTCACATACCTTTTCCTTATACCTTTTCATATACCTTTTCCTTATTCCTTTTCCCTATACTTTTTCATATATCTTTTCCTTATACCTTTTTCTTAATGATCAAATGATCATTCGTATTTAACTGATGATAAACACTTGTTTTTAATGTTCCCATATGTGCTCTACTGTTTCCTAAGTTTTTGATGTTTACAGAAATGTATGTGTCATTTTTCATTGATTATATATTCAGGTATTTATATTTATTACTCACATGTCCATTAATTTCTTATAGTTTAGCATATCCACATCTTGCATGCTTTCACGTATTCGCGTTTGAAATTCACGTCGTATGGACGCTTATCTTAATTTACATATTGACGCTTACCATTTATGTTTTGTTATAGGCACGGTATGATTGAAACCGTCGAAATTGACGTATAACGTCGAAACATTTCACATTAAGTTGAAAAAAATATACAGCTATCGTTCCAGTAGCATTCGTCAAACAGAAAAGGTAAAATTTCGGAATTTAATTTTCACAAACCAATGATAGTAGCTGGGAATATTAGATTTTTGTTCCATCATTTATAATTCCTCGGCCAATAAGTATGGATTTATAACTGTGATCTTTAATGCCAACTAATCGACATTATTTCATAGTATTCTGGCGTACGTGCTCTGAAAAATTATTATGATGTGTTAAGCTTTGTTGCACATTTTTGCTATCACATCATTCTGTTACTTAAACTTAATAAATGTTGTTATTTTAACGTAGGCTTTTTCTTGTCCGACTATTGTCGAAACTTTTCAATGGAATTGGTGATGCCGACTTTGCTGCAGATAAATTAATTTGTGGAAACGATAACGATGTCTAGTGGTAATAGACGTCAAAAAGAGCTGTCGAAGCAGCAACAGCAACAGGTGATTGCTCATGAAGAAGTTGTTCAGGAAGAGGTGGTTACGGATGAAATTGTCGATGATGCACAGGTAGTAATGAATACAGCTTTACTTTTCTTTAAATATAGTTCAACCTTTTTTTGGATATCATTTAAGGAAGACCGTTTTTAAGAAATTTAACTAATTTCAAGACAATGATAATTTAACTGGAATTTCGAAGAGTTTTAGATTAAATCAAATAAGGTTTGAGAAGCGGCTTAGATAAAACACGCGTGGTAGATTGTAATAAATAATCTGAAATATGTAGATTATATTTTGAAAGACAGTCCCATTCATGCCAGATAAATCTCAGAGAATCAAATTAAGTTATTAAGTCTAGATTCTGCTAGGATGGTAAGTTTCTGAACTAAACTAAATAAATTTGAAGAAGCAAAGCAGGTTTAAGTGAACGATGTTCGAAGTTTACTTTTTTACTTGACTGGCATAAAGTCATTTAAGTGACTGTTTAGTGCAGACAGCTTTTCGAAATTTATTGCACCGAAATTTGCAAACTTTTGAACCCTACGTAGTAAGCTTTGCGGAAGGATTTGAAATCAATCTAGTAAGTTTTGAAGCATAATTGCTCAAACAAAGTAAGTGGAACGTAATATTTGGGGTTTCGACATAGCTTTTTGTAAGGATTGATACTACGGATTATTTGCTATTGAATAAATCTCAAAAAATTTCCGACAAATATTCGAAATCCTTGATTTGGGCAACTGATAATTTAGATTTCCGAAGAAATTGTGGAAGAAGTTGACGTGGAAGGTGAAGTTGAGGATGATGTGGAATATCGATTGCAAGGTGTTTATGTTTATTTCCGTATATTCATTTGAATATTCCTATGAAGGATAAGCAATTATCACTTATACACTTATTTAATTATCGGTTTTACTAGGAGTTTTACTGCATTATGTTTTGCCTGAACTGATTAATACATTCCCTAAGAAAATTTTCAGCTGATGGCTCGTATAGGGTGGTTTACCCGTCACGTGCAAGTAGTATGCCATCGGGAAGTAGACATTCTCCATATGATGATCCACATGAGAGGGTAATATTTCCAGTCATTGAATTAATTGTACATGTGATCAGGTAGGTATGAAATAAATTAAATGACATATGGTTATAATTACGACATCAATGAATACATGTATTAAATGGAGTTGTATTCTATTAAGTAAACTGGGCATTAATTTTTTGTCTTAAAATTTCAGATAAGTGTCCGAGAACCAAGCGACAGCCAGTTATGCGGTTCCGAAATGGGACAGATTCAGACGGGACGCGTCGTCCCGGCACATGTTTTCGCCGTTCGAGGAAATAGGGTAGAACTCTTCAAACTTTTCATAAGCTGTTCGCAACAAGCCATTCCTACTGAATTTGGTTATGCATTAGTATTAAGTCCTTCGAAATTCGTATTATTCATCCTTTTTTTGCTTTGATAATGTATACTTTTCAGTTCATATCATTCCTTTAGTCCATAACTTAAATTAGGCCTTAAAATGAATTGAGAAAAATCCTGTATTAAAACCGAGATGTAAAGTATTAAGTTTAAAACAATTTCCCATCAGAATAACATCCGGAAGTTTCATACATTCTAATGGACAAGTACAAACGAAACCGTATAACTTTTTGGTTTGTTCAATTTTATTTTAAAGCTGAATATTTGATTCAAACAATTTTTTTCTTTCAGATATATCGTATTGATCGATCAGGTGGTTCAACCACCACAACACCAGTGCGTACACTTAGTGAGACGAATCGTGGAGCCGCTGACCAGATCGTAAGTTTTACGGTTTTAATAATTTCACTTGAGGATTTCTCGGTAAGTAGAAGATTAATAAATGGTTATTTTGTAGAACTGGACTTTATGAAATTGTTAGGTCTTTTTAGGGAAAAATTCTCGTACTTTGAAATTTTAATGTTCAAGTATGTACGAAGCACTGTTTTCCTGACTGTTGTTCGTATTTTCAGAAAACCGAGTCAAATTGGCGAGGACGCGAAGTACCATCTAAATCAAGACTGCTACAAACTGGGCCTCTTAGTCCACCTTTGGCATACCGAGCTGCTCAGGCTAGCATCCAGCGTAACAGGGTATTCACTCCAGTGTTGGCAGCTAAATTAGCTCCAAAGAAGTGATTTCTTTTCCCAGTTCGATTTCATTTTATGCTAATAATAACTTCATAGCGTGAAATTGAAATTCCACGGTTCTTGATTCTTACTCTTTTGTAATTTAAGTCATTTAACTGTTCAAGTAAAAACACAGTTCTTATTTGTGTAATGGTATCGGCTACCAGCAAGTAATGAGCTTGTATTAAGCTCTATTTCATGTCTTAGTAGTTTTTTTATTTTTATTTTTCTTTTTTTTTTTTAGCAAGGTATCAGCTATGATACTGAAAAGATTCTAGGCTGTGTAAACTGAGGTAGCAAAATAACGTTAGTAAGCATCGTTTTTATTTTACATATTACTTTGAGCATTTTTTATGATCACATAAGTGAATTCTTCTGTTCTATTTCCAGACGACCTCTTGGTTCAAAAAAACCATGTCATTGCACGCGTTCGATGTGTTTGAAATTATATTGTGATTGTTTTGCAAATGGGGAATTTTGCAATGACTGTGATTGCAAAGATTGCAAAAATACAATTGAATATGAAATTGAAAGGACGCGCGCTATTAGGTTGTCACTGGAACGCAACCCGAATGCATTCAAGCCAAAAATCGGTAGCATTTTAACAAACAGTAAAAAATCAATTATTAATAACTGATTTATATGTAGATTAGCGGGATAGTTTGATTGTAGGCATTGTAAGGTATTTTTGAAATAACAAATGGCTAGCATGCACGATTAAATAGTGTAAAGCAGTTAGTCGGATAATTTTAGTAATGAGAATCAGATTCAGCACTGAGTAATGAAATATAGTTGTCTTTATAGCACTTTTATTTTCCATTTTCTTTTCAACAAATTGAGCACGATTTTGACGAAATTCGTCACTTAATGGATATAATATTTTATTTAGGTGTCGCTACCAATAGGCAAGTAGAACCAGAACGGTTGCACCAAAAAGGATGTCATTGCAAGAAATCGAATTGTTTGAAGAATTACTGCGAATGTTATGAAGTAAGTTTATTTAATTCATAGAGTCATATTTAGTTTGTTTTGTCCAAAAAAGGCATTAGGATGAGATTGAATTTTGACTCTGGTAATGACGGACAAGAAATTTCGTTTATATTCTTTAAATATTAGTATATTCGAAGGAAGCAGTAATATATTATCAGACCTTCAGATCCCTTGTTAAATGACTGCTCAAGTCTTTATGAATACTTAGAATAATTTACTAGCGTTGCAAAAAATTGTCGCATTATCATTCTGTAACAATCCGTATTGAATACTGTTGATGAATTACAGCTTCAATTTTAGGCAAAAGTCCCTTGCACTGATCGATGCAAATGTGTATGTTGTCGAAATACCGAATCAGATCGGGCAGCACGTTTGGCAAATACCAAATCAGCTACGGCATTAACTGATATTCGTTCTGCTGCTACTATGGGAAGTGCAGATTTTCATAAGACAACATTGTATAGCGATGAGGATAGCGATGATGAAGTCCAAGAACCGAGTGATCCCAAAACGTAAGTGTGTATTGGCTGATCAAGAAAGTTGATTTTAAATTTCTGGTTCTTTTTAGTTCCAAGTTCCACTGTTGCAAGAAATTGTATTATTCAAATAATGAGAATATGTGACGTCAGCTTTGTTTTTCACTAAAACCTAGTTTCTATTTTAAATTTTAGACGAGAAATTTGAAAGGATGTTCCAAATTTTGTTATAACAAATAGTTTTTTTATCAAACAGATTTTGAAATGATTACTGTCTTCTAGCAGTTATTTTTTTTCTTTCCTCCATCTTTATTGTACCAAAGACTTTTTATAATTTATGCCGTTCCCGATTGTAGGTTGCCTTGGTTTTATATGACGGATGAAGTGGTAGAAGCAGCGACACTATGTCTTGTAGCACAAGCAGAAGAAATTGAATCCAGTGAGCGAGCAACTCAAGTAGAAATTGAGAAAGCAATTTTGAAAGAATTTGGCCGTTGTTTGGGGCAAGTTATTGAAAGTGCTTTGAAGAATTCGAAAAAAACCATAGGAAGCTAACGATTTATATCGATTTTTGATATACTTCTGCAATATTAGAGGATTTTTTCGTATATGTGAATTTCATCTTGTCCATATTTTGCTTTTTGGACTATTTATGGTCGTCTTTTGAATTCTCATCATAGTTTTCCGTTCTGAAATAAGCTTGGTGCTTGTGTTACATATAAAAAAACTGTTTTTTCTTCCATTCCGGAAAAACACCGGAAGTAATGGCGTGCTTTTTTCTTTTTTTAAATGTGATGTGTGATTATTATTCAATGAAGAAATGGCTTGTTTGAGATGCTGTATCTTACTTTATCAAGTAAGATATAGCAGAAATCAAAATTACATCACATATTCTGATTAAATGTAAGGATTAGTCCGTAATGGCGAATTTGTTCAACCTATGCACGTGTTTAAGTAAAATTAGGTATCAACACGTTCAGGATCAAGCGAAGCGGGCAGAACTTATTGCATATAACATTTTCATCGTTATGGAATTTGAGCATTTTGTCATTTTGATAAGTTTATTCATTGGAATTCCCTTTTCTTTATATATGTCGTCGTCCTTTGCTGAATGACCTTTCGACTTGTCAAAATGATGAACATTTGTAAAAAAAATGCATGGGTAAAATTCAGCTTTTCCGTATTACCTGTTTATTTGACCCTTTTTTTTTTTTGAATTGATCTCTTGCATTCCGGATCTATGTTCATTTTTTGTACGAGGATCATGTTGTCTGAAACAGTCGAATAGTCATTTTCTGGATTGGTAAAAGATTCGAGATTCTTTTCATTTTGCATCTATGTATTTAATTTATCACTCTCGGAACAGTTGTTTCAAAACTTATCAATTTACTATAAACAGTTACCATTTGTTGTTAATTGTCCAAGATTATTATCATTATAGCACTTAATACAATACCAAACCATTTTTTTGGTTTAGCATTTTTCTTTTCTTTTTTTTTATTCCCACTAATATTTATAATAAAGACATGATTATTACCTATCACTTCCTATTCATATCGATTTTTATTTATTCAATAGCACACAAAAAAAAAAAAAACATGTTTTCATTGTTTCTTTGTACATATTATGGGAAATTTAATTTTGAATAACATTCTGCTTAACATTTATCTGCTCAATCATATCATATCTATATAAGCAGAATAATGCATATTTGATAAATGACGTCAAGTTAACATTCATATTTGATAAATTATCCGTATTATCAATATTGTCTAAAGGTCTCTTATCATAATAAATTCAGCAACGATAATTTTAGACAGGAAAAATTCAAGAAGTAAATATTGTATAAATTTTCTAAATATTATATTTGAATATATTTGAAATACTAAAATATTTCAAGTTTTCCAATCTGTAAAACAATAAATTCACAATTTTTTTTTTTTTTTGGGTACAAAAGTTTCATTTACATATAAGCTATATAAGTAGATATAAGTTAAAAATTTCAATTTAATGAAAAATTCTCTACGTTCAAAGATTTCGTACCTAATTCGTTTAGTCATTTGTTATTTCCAGACAAAATTAATGTGACATACATGTTAAAAATGTTCGCCTGGAGGATGAGGGGATCGAACCCTCGCCCTCTCGCATGCAAAGCGAGCGCTCTACCACTGAGCTAATCCCCCAACACGTGAAGGGTTTATTCTCTCTAATCAAATTAGAATAATTCTATATTTTGTAAAATGTTAAAAGTATTTATTTTAAGAATTCATGAAAATTGATGTTTTAGTGCAATTATTCGACTAAAAAAAAAAAATTCGAAATTATTGTTAATATTTAATACTTTTAAGTTCTAGTTTATTTTAAATTTTGATAATTTTTCCAAATCTTTTCACTTTTTCACTTTTTCTTTTTTTTCTGATCATTTAACTAGAAAATTCGAAATCAATTTTTGATCATTCAACTAGAAAATTCGAAATCAATGTTAATATTTAATACATTTAAATTCTAATTTGTTTTAATTTTTGGTAATTTTTCCGAATCTTTTCACGTTTTCAATTTTTTTTTCTTTTAATAATTTAGCTTTTATTTTAATTTTATTCATTTTACATTTCCTTCTTATCCTAAAAGATGAATTAGAACTGAGAAAGAAAAGGTCAATTTTTCAAAGATAAATTAAAAAAAAACGAAACGAAAGATCGTTAATTTTTCAAACCAATACTATATTTCTGTAATCCTGCAAATAATTAATTATCCCTTTTGTTCCATTCATCATTTTATCATATTTATTAACTTGTTCTTATCAATCGTTTCTCCTTTCTATGCAACTTTTACAAAACAATAACAATCAATTAAATATATCTCATAAATTGAAAGTTTTTTTTTTTAAAAAATCCCTGGCACATATATTAGTAATGATATTAGAAATTATAAATGAATAAATGTAAATATTTGGAAAATATTTCAAAAATTTTATTAGTATTAAATAGTATTTTAAAAATTTTTTAACAATTTCAAAATTTATTTGAAAAATTTTTTTGTTTTTTTTTATTTTTTTAAAAAAAAAGGAAGGAAATGCTGAAAAAAAAGTTAATCGATAATATTAAATTTAAATAAATCATAAATAAGCCAATTTAATGATTAATTCAATTATTATGAATGAATTTTTGGTATGATTGAAAAGCAAAAAAAAAAAAAAAAAAAAGAGGAAAAATTGATATAATCGATTAGCTAATATATTTTATATTTTATAATAATGGCTATAGCTTTGCTGAATAGTATTTCTTCTAATAACAGGTTTATTTTGTTAAATCATTTTCTCTACTTTTTTTTTTTCATTCATTTTCCAAAAATCTCTCTCTCTCTCTCTCTCTCTTTCCTTTTCATACAAAGATAAAAGTAATAATCCGGTTTGAAATATACATATATTTTCCATTTAGCAATAAATAAACTGGAAATGAATTAACTGAATCAGTGCATTCAACTAGAATAACCTCTCTCATATTTATTGTTGATGACAATAATCTTTCAACGTTTAATGTTGGTAGTTTATTGTAATTATTTCTTCAAAATTTTATTTGGCTAATATAAATTGCTTATATAGTTAAATTATTGAATTTATTTAATCAATTCATAATTTTGATTATATTAAAATTTTCGTATAAATAATTGATAAAGTCACGAATACTTTTATTTTTATCGAATTGCTCTTAAATTTTTCTTTTCTTTTTCTCTCACTTTCAATCTTTATTTTCATTAATATGATATAATGAATGCTATAAAAAATTTAATGATAATATGATAGATGAATAGAGTATAAATTTTACGGTAATATCATGAATACAGTATAAACATTACGGTAGTGTAATGGATACAGTATGAGTACAGTACTTTTTTGCTTCATCTTTCTTTTTTTGAAATATTTATAAATAAAAATGAAATAAAATATGATGTAGAATATATATTTTATTAATTTTTTTTTATGTTTTTATTTTTTGAAAGGTGATAGTTTTTCGATATCGCTTAGGATTAGGTTTATGTCTTAATTTTTATCTTTCCTTCTTATCCATTCATATCCAATTCTTTAAGATCATTTATATCCGGTTCTTTTTTCCAGTATTCCGGTATTGTTTAAACACGGGATATCCGGTATTGTTTAGATATCGGATTTCTTTCTTTTTTTTTTTTTTGAAAAATTGCAGTTATGATTGCTTATTAACATAATAAACTTTTATGTAAATAAGTGATAATTTCAGGAATACTTTTTACTTTTACCCGATTGCATGCAATTTTCTTACTTCTAATTTTTGCTTTTATTAATATGTTATGATGAATACAGTGTAAACTTTACAGTAATATGATGAATACAGTATAAACTCTATAAGAAATAAACTTTGCGATAATTTTACGGTAATTGTAACGGTACAGAATTTTTTTTTATTAAATTAACATATTTTATTAATTTTTGTCCAATTAAATAACTATTAATGAAAAGTGATGCGGAATTAATAAATCGAAATATGACATTATTCTCTAAGATATAAATTTCCAAATAATATTTCAACTTTTGATGCGATACTATTTGCCAACATTGGATAAGAAACTTGGAAAATTATTTGCATGGTATACAAGTAATTATCTTATTGATTATTATCCGATATTTATTGCATTACCAATTTTACTTACGGGTATTCTCGGGATTGGATTCATTTGGATTAATGAACTTACTTTACTTGATACACGAAAATTATATACGCCAACATCAGCGCCAGCTTGGAAGGAAGAAAGAATTATGCGAGAAGTTAGTTTAAAAAAAAAAAAAAATCAAAATAGGAAATGATAAAAATTTTATACTGAATATGAGAAATTGAATAAAATTTTTCTTATTTTATAAATTAAAACTGTGATACGATAGGAAATGGTAGACAAAAGAAACGAAGTATTACTGTAACAGATTTAACAACTGTAATCACTTTTAAAATGATAATGTGTTAATTTTTAAGGGAAAATTATGGTAATAAAAGAAAAAATAATCCAAAACCTTACAAATAAAATACACATAAATTCATTTCAAAATAATATAGTCAGTTTTTTAATTTAGGAAAAAATAAATAAACAAAAAGTAAAATTTTTGAATGGAAAATTAATTTTCGAACGAAAATTTTGCATGAAAATTAAATGAATTTTTGAATAAAAATTAATTTTCAAATGAAAACGTTGTGTGAAAATTATGCTAATTTTTGAATTTTTGAATAAATTTGAATTAAAAATTATGTGTAATAAAAATTTATTCATTTATTAATTATTAGATGAAAATTATGTTAATAAAAAAAAAAGAAAAAAAGGAAAAATCTAAAATTTTGCAAATAAATATTCATCAATTCGTTTCATAATATTTGTTAGTTTAGAAAAAATAAATAAATTAATTAATTAAAATGCAAATTTTGAATAATATATTTTAATAAAATTGAAAATTTACAGTTATGGCCAATACGTATGAATGAATTTATACCTGAAAGAACATTTGAATGGAATCGTTATTTGTATGTTGTTATACATGGGCGCAAATATCCTAATGGTACATTTCCAAATATTTTAAATGATTCATATTTGAATGAAATTGAATTATTGGAAAAAAGTATTGCGGAAAATGTTACATTTACAATGAAAGATGAATGGCATATCAATGGTACAAAAAATTTTGGTAAAAAAATTTATTTTCAGGTATTTATCAAATATTTATCATAAAAATGAAAGGAAAAAGTTTTTCCTTTTTTTTTTTTATAATTCTAAATGAATTTTTTCAATTTATTTTTGGATTTATACAAATTTTGCATAAATTAATTAATTAATTTTGGAGTTTTTTTTTTTCATAATGCTAAATGAATTTTTTAAATTTATTTTTAGATTTATACAAATTTTGCATGAATTAATTAATTAATTTTAGAGGAGAAAAAAAAAAGATTAAAAATTTTTTTTTTTTTTTAAAGGATTTATGTTTGAATTGGTATGGAGAATGTTATCGTCAAAATAATTTAATTAAATTACTTCAAAATCGTTATCAATTAGCAAAGCATGGTATTAGTATTACTTATCCTCGTGCTAATACTAATGGAACACCAATATATTTAGCATATAATATTGGTGGTGTAGAGGTTGATGAAAATGATACAATTAAGGTTAATTTTTAAAATTTTAATTATAAATATGTATATTGATCTTGATTGAATTGATTTAAAATGCAAAAAAAAAAAATTTGCAATTCAAAATTTTTGAAATTTAAAAATTTGAAATTTCAGCTAATAGTAAAAAATAAAGAATTATTTGGGGGGGAAGATAATTGGGGAAATTATTATAATAAATATATTATTTATGCTGTTATTCTTGTCTAATGAATATCACTAATTAATTATTCTTTCATGATTTTGATAATTTTGTTATCTTATCATTGCATATATCTTCTATCAATGGTTATTATCTTTACCTTATCGATTATTGTTTTAAAACTTTTTTCGCTATAATATTTCTTATTATCATAATTCATTTCCTCCCTATCATTATCATCAATACAATTACTACTATGATTGTATTCAGTTACTACAATTATCAATGATAACAATGATAAGTAATTATTGGATAATTACTTTTTCAGCATACTTTATAATATTTAGTTAATAAAAAAAAATTTTTTTAACCGTAAGTTTAAAATAAAACTTAACTAGTGGAGCCTTCTTAGCTCAGTCGGTAGAGCATCAGACTTTTAATCTGAGGGTCGCGGGTTCGAGTCCCGCAGAGGGCTATACGGTTCCATCCGTTGTCCAACTTTTTTCACTTTTTCGATTTCAAATCATATGTGGATGTGAGAAAAGGAGAAAAAATTGAGAGTACTGAGAAGAAAGAAACGATGGAGAAAGAGAGAAAAAATTGACAGCGATATAGAGACGAAAAAAGTGGGTGAGTGGGAGAGAGAAAGAGAAAGAGTGAGGGTAAATGACAATTCTAAGAGGATTAGAGAATGTGGAAGGTTAGCAGAGAGAGAATGGAATAGATGAAAATTTCACTAAATGTTAATCGAAATAATTGACAATTGATGGAGTTTTGATGGATGAAATTATCTGTTAACATGGAAAAGAAATGAATTAGGTGACAATAAACTATGACACTTTCTATTTGCCTAACAAATAATTTGTGTTATTTGTTCAGCAAATAGTTGTCTTATTCGTTCAGTAAATTATTTTAATGTTATCATTATGCATTAATAAATGTTTGAATACAAAAAAATTTTTTAAACGTTGTTCCCATAAATAGAATCAATTCATCACACAGCTTTTTTTTTTTCCACAAAAGTGAAAAACTGTTGTCAGGATTGATCTCGGGCGGAATCGAACCGCCGACCTTCTGTGTGTTAGACAGATGTGATAACCGCTACACCACGAGACCACCTTGATCAGTGTTCATTGCTATCTCATTTATACATCTCTTTCTCTCTCTCTCTCTCTCTTTCTTCCTTTCCTTTTTTAAAAATTTAAAATTTTAAAAACTGATTTAACTTTCTAACCGAAAATGAAAGCAAAAATTGTTTTTAAAAAATTTTCTAAAATCAATAAAATGTTTAATTAAATGAAAATTTTGCAGTCAGTGAAAGGTATGCGATTATGGTACTTTTTGCGCTTTGATGAACCACAAATTGATGAAATGGCTATCGCATGGGAAGATGCTGCGGCTAAATTTATCACTGCGAAATTCGCAAATAATTCGCTAACTGAGGTCATCTAATTTTTTCCTATTTTCCATGCGATTAAATTTCCGGAAAAAAAAGTATTAATTGGAATTTTTCTTAAATTTATGTTTAATTTTACAATAAATTTGAGTAATTTTCTTTTTGGTATACCTATTTTTTAAGATTAAAATCATAGTCAAGGTTAAGGTTTTTCTTTTAGGGTCATTTTTTCTTTTTTTTTTTTGAGGTCAAGAAATATATCACAGAAATTGCTCAAAATTTTTTTTTTTTGTAAATTCTACTTTACATTTATTTTAATTTAATTGTGATTTGTATTTTTGGGGAATAATTTTGAGCAATTACTTTTGTATTAAATATCATCATGAAAAATGTATTTTAGGTTCACATTCAGCATTCACGAACAATTGATCAAGGCTTAACACGTAATGCAAATCGATTGAAGCCCTATTTGATTGTCACAATTGTTGTCCTGATCATTTTTAGTACCCTCAATTCAATGGAATGGAAATTTTGCAATGGTCAAAGTATGAATTCCGGTAAGTTTAAGATAAGGAAGACTTATCCGGTATATGCGTTATGCAAATATATGACATCAAATGAGATAAAAATAACCGAAAGTATCAATTTATCATATCACATGCTATCAATTTATCATATCATATATATAAAAGGAAAAATTTATCATTTATCATATATCAATTTATCATATACATACATATATATTTCGATTGATACAGTTTTAAATAATACTTATTACTTCCTCATTGAATTAATCCTAAAATTATGGGATGAATTCATTTCAGTTCGAATTGATTGGCTTCGATCAAAGCCATTACTAGCACTTTCCGGTGTACTATCATCAACATTAGCAATTATAAGCGGTATTGGTTTACTATTATGGTTTGGAATGTATTTTGCTGAAATAACACTTATAGCACCATTTTTAGTTCTTTGTAAGATTTAATTTTACTTTATAATATTTACGATGAAAAATTAATTAAAATTAAAGGAAAAAAAAAGCACTAATAAAGGTCACCGTTTTAAATTTGACAAAGGTCATCATTAATATAAAAAAAAATTCTTTAAGATTTTAATCTTAGCCGGTTAAAATTTGGAGCATATTTAAAAGATTTTTTTTACCGGAATTTTCAAAAATGATCAAAAAAATCGATTTCATATTGCGAAATTTGGGTGGTTCAAGTATGATAAACCAAAGTTGTTGCATGTTATCAACCATAAATTGGTTAATTTAAAGATTATACGGAAAACATGATGTATACTTTAGAAATTACTCGTCAAGTTTATTTTAGGCTTTAAAATTAAGATAACAATCAGTGAGCTTTCAATTCGAAGGTGCTAATAATATTTGGTTTAGTGTATGGGTTTATTTGCGTTTTACCTGAAATAAGATGTTTGAGCTATTTTGAAATAAAAAATTAGCTACCATTTATAAAAATTACATTGGCAAATTTTGAAATTATAATAATTACATTTCCTAGGATATATTTAATATAATAATATATGTCGAATAATAACAATGATATATTAATTATATTGTCAAATTAATTATATCATATCAAATATATCATTTATCAATTGTGTTATATTGAAATGTATAATAATTAGTATTACTGTAGTTAATTGTTAAAGTTGCATTTGTATGAATTATGAATTTTAAGCTATTGGAGTAGATGATATGTTCATTATGGTAGGAGCATGGCATGATGCTGAAAAAATTTATCCTGGTAAGCTTTTTTTTTGTTTTTTATTTTAAAAAAAAATGGCTTATTTTTTTTCTTAGAGCAATATTTAAATGTTATCATTTCATTCTTTTTTCAAATATTAAATTCCATTTTTCCTAAATATTAAATTTTAATTTAGAATTATGTTAAATTCCGTAAAATAAATATTGAATTATTAAATTCCTGTAAAATAAAAAAAATGAAATTAAAAAATTAGAATAATGAAATAAATGCCAAAATTCTCATTCATTTTCATCGTGACAAATTTCAATCTTAATATCAGTATTATTTTATATTTTAAAAATGAAAATTTTGCAAATTTAAAAAATTTTTTTACTCCAAAAGGAAAATTTTAAAAGTTTGGAAAATTTTAAATAATATTATAAATTAGTACAAATTTATAATTTGATATTTTCTTTAACATTTTTTTTAAGGAATTGATTATGGTAGCCTAAAAGCTCGTATGGTAAATACATTATCCGAATCAGCAGTTGCAATATTTATCACCAGTTTTACGGATGTTTTATCATTTGCTATCGGTTATTTTACGGATATTATAGCTGTACGTGGATTTTGTGCAATGACATCTGCATGCATGTTTTTCACATTTCTTTATCAGGTTCTTTTTTAATTTTCCCTTTTTTTTCAATTTCAATTTATGTATATAACATAAATATAGTGGTACTGTAGCAACAATGATGCAAATTTATATCAGTCTTAGTACGGCACTACCGTATCTACATCATTATTACCGTATTCCCATCATTAATACCGTATTTCCGTCATTATTACCGTATTTCAATTTGCTCTGTCACTCAAATTTTCCCGTTTTTTTTTTACATACCTATTCAAATTTTAATAGCTTGAATTTTTTTTTCATTTTTCTGTTTTTATCTAATTATGAGCCAATATATGTTAGCTATTGGATGGAGAATAAAAAAAAAGATATTTAGGGTCAAATTGTATTATTTTCATAAATAATCTTTTAAAAAAATAATGATAAAAGTGGGTGATAAAATAAGATAAATGATAAATTAATTAATCATTCATTGATAAATGGCAAGAGTTTTTAAAAATTCAATTTTATCTTGTTACAAATTTAATTTAATCATTAAAAAAAACAACAACAAATGAAAGGATGAATTAAAATGAAGTTATTAATTTTCACATTAAGGTTACTTTCTTTGCTGCGCTAATGGTAATTAGTGATAAAATGCAAATGTTTGGACGGAATGCGTGTATTCCATGTTTGGCAATAATTGATCATAATAGGATCGATGATCAGATGAATAAATTTGAAAGGAAAGTTTGGAATTTTGCTAAAAATACAAATAACAATGAAAATAATAGCAATGAATATAAGCCAAGTAACTTTCTAATTTAATTTTCTATAAATCTCTTTAAAAAAAAAAAAAGAGCAAGTATATAATAAATAAATATTTAATTTGTATTTAGGAAACTTTTATACGAATTTTTGATTTAATTTAATTTAGAATTAAGAAATTTCAATTTAGGATTTAATATAACTTATTACATTCCACTTTTTCCCATTTTTCGAAAATTTTATTTGTTTACTTTTAATTTTCCAAATACTCATCATTATATAATGTAATTAGACTTATCATTATATAATGTAATCATTATCATTATTATCAATGTAATATTATTTTGTTATGAATGAATAAGCTACGAATTTTTGTATGATTAATTTTCTGAAAGTGAAATGAATGAAATTAGTATTAAATGATTTGTTATTATAGAAAAATTAAAAAATGGAAAATGTTATGATAAGGATACATATACAAATGATAGTGATAAATCATGTAATAATGATAATGATTATATGAAAATGATATTATCGAATAAGATGAAAGTATCAAAAAATTCAACATCTAAAGTTACGAATCGAAAGAAATTATTTTTTCGGTTAGTTTTATTTGTATTGTAAAATATAAAATTATAATTTAAAAAAAAAATTAAAAAAATTATTAAAATTTTTATAGCTATAATAAATAATTGTATTTTAAATTTTTTTTTATATTTGAAAATTAGTTGAATTTTAAATTTAATCCAATTTTGAAAATATTTTCTCAGGAATTGTACTTTATTAACAGGAATACATATGTACCTATTTTATTGGATAAACGAATTAAATGTATCATTCTTCTCCTATTTATCATTTATCTTATCGTAAGTTTATCTTATTTATCCTTTTTTTTTTCGATAATCAGAAAAACGGATTTCATAAAAAATTAAACATCTCTATTAACATTTTATGATTTTAGCTAGCAATACATGGTATTATGGGCATGGAACAAGGTTTAGATTATGATAAATTATTGATTAAAACGGATCCGGTAGTACAAACAATAGCTGTTGAGCTTGAATTATTTCACGGTGGTGATCAGGTATTTCCAGTTTTTTTTTTTTATCCAATTTATTAAATTGAATCATATTTGAGTTTTGATTGATTTTAAATAATTAATCAATTAAATGCTTTATGTTTAAAATGAAATGATTTTTGGTAATTTTAGGTTAATGTGAAAATTAAAACATTAATTGAGTTGTTTTTTTTTTTTTTGACTTCTAACTGAATTATATACCAAAATTTTCTTTTTTTTGGAAATTTTGGCATATAATTCAGTTAGAAGCTAGCAATAACTTCATATTTAAAGCTAATTTAGTTTCTATCAATGAAATACTTTGTTAACTTTTGCTAATCATTATCAATGAAATACTTTGTTAACTTTTGCTAATCATTATCAATGAAATACTTTGTTAACTTTTGCTAATCATTATCAATGAAATATTTTGCTAACTTTGCTAATCATTATCAATGAAATACTTTGTTAACTTTTGCTAATCATTATCAATGAAATACTTTGTT
>NW_018108669.1:16542-18711 GCF_000183805.2 Loa loa | reverse complement strand
ATCAATGAAATACTTTGTTAACTTTTGCTAATCATTATCAATGAAATACTTTGTTAACTCTTGCTAATCATTATCAATGAAATACTTTGTTAACTTTTGCTAATCATTATCAATGAAATACTTTGTTAACTTTTGCTAATCATTATCAATGAAATACTTTGTTAACTTTTGCTAATCATTATCAATGAAATACTTTGTTAACTTTTATAAACTTTACATTTAATTAATGCAAATAATTCATTAAAATTAATGAATTAATGCTTATTATTACATATATTTCACAGATTAATATAGCAATCGTCAAAGCGCCTGATATGACAAAACCAATGAATCGTAAACGTGTGGAGCAAATGGTTCAGGATTTTGAGCATATGATTTTTGGGATTGGTCCTAAAGCAACACAAGTTTGGACTCGGGAATATCAGAAATATGCAAATATCACGGGTGCATACCTACAAAATGATCATGAATCCTGGGTTGAAGGTGTTTATCGATGGTCACAACTTTTTGCATTCTATAAATTATGGTAAGTAAATCAAATTTATGCAAAATTTTTTTCATTCCCTTCATTTTTGTACTGATAAATTAGCATTTTAGATAGTAAATTATGCAAAAAAGAAAGGAAAGAAAAAAAAACTCCCGTTTAGCATACAATTATATTGTGATGGATTCCATTGTTTGTTGTTAATTTGAACTTTTAACCTTTTTGACCCTTAGTTTTCCTCCCTCTAATTCCTTATCCATAATTGTTCACTCGAAGTAATTATAGTTATATGAAAAATTCAAATTTATTTTATAATTTTACATTTTGCCATTTTTCAAAAATTTTCATAATTCTTGAAATTTTATAAATTGAAATTTATTTGTTGAAATTTTTTTTTTTGCCACTTTTCTATTATTTGTAACATTTAAGCAATAGCTTTTTCCATAAAAATCCCTCTTTTTTCAGGATGCAATATTTTTCCGATACAGTATTTGAACAAATTTCCGGAAAATGTATTTTAGGGCACAAGATTTTGTATGGGAAAATGAGAATGATCCGGAAAATTTAACAATGAAATCATTTCGATTTCGTATCGGCTTATCAGCACTCAATAGTCCAAGTGATTTGGTAACGGAATCACGTGCTCTTCGTGCAATTGCTGCAAAATATCCGGATATGGAAATTTACACGTATGAATATAGCCGAATGATTGCTGATCAGGTTTAATTGATTGTGTTTTTCATTTTAGGAATTTATTTTTAATTTTCCAAAACCTTTTGAATTAATAATTATGCATATTATTTTGTATGGTGTGATAATTTTATGATCGATCGTAACCTTTTGACCTTTTTATCTTTCAAACAGTAGTTTTTTTTTTTTGAAATCATTTTTTTTTCATTTCTGCAAAATTTTTTGAAAACGATTAAATTTTGGTGAAAAAAATCCGAAAAAAATGGCGAAAAAAATAATTAATGCTTAGTTTTAATGATTTTTTTTAAAAAAAAAGGGTTTATTTTCTGATCTATTTTTTGAATTATTTTCGTTGACTTACTTTCGGAATTACTTTTTTTTTCGGAATTACTTTTTTTTTTCGGAATTACTTTACTTCCACGAATTACTTTCTCATCTTCTTTTCGAATTACTTTCAGACTTACTTCCTGACCCACTTTCTCACTTGTTCCCTGATTCACTTTTTGACTTTTTTTCTGACTCATTTTTTGACGTGTTTTTTGATTCACTTTTTGATTCACTTTCTCATCCGCTTTTTGACTTACTTTTTGACCCATTTTTTCACTTACTTTCTTATTCACTTTTTCACTTATTTTCTGACTCACTTTTTCATTTATTTTCTGGTTAACTTTTTCATTTATTTTCTCATTCACTTTTTCACTTATTTTCTGACTCACTTTTTGATTTACTTTCTGATTCATTTTTTGACTTGCTTCCTGATTCACTTTTTGACTTACTTTCTGATTCACTTTCCGACTTACTTTCTAACTAACTTTTTGTTTCATTTTCTTACAGTTAAATATTATTTTACCAAATACATTATTCAATGATTGTATTGCGGTTGCTGTATTAGTTATCATTGCGCTATTATTCATTCCTAATCCAATATGCACATTTTGGATTTTTATCGCTATCATAACAATGGATATTGGTAAGATTGTTTTATTACAACTATT
>NW_018108669.1:13648-16522 GCF_000183805.2 Loa loa | reverse complement strand
TAGCGAGAAGAAAGTTTAGCAAATTTTTAAAAAATTTTTGATATGAATTTTCAAATAAAATCAATCAATTAATCAATAATCTATTTAATTAAATATTTTTTAGTACCATATTATTACACATAATTGTAATCTTTGAGAAGTAAAAAAAAAAAAGCCAAAAGAAGGAAGAAAAATTAAAGAATGAAAAGTTTACAGGTGTAATTGGTTTCTTAGCATTATGGAATGTTAAGTTAGATCCTATATCAATGATAACTATGATAATGGCAATTGGCTTTTCTATTGAATATTGTGCTCATATTACATATGCTTTTGTAAGTAATCCAAATAATGTGACACCGATTGAACGTTGTATTGAAGCAATGGAAAAATTAGCATGTCCAAGTAAGTTATTGTAATTAACTGTAATTAATTATCAAAAAAAAAAAACTTACTAAAAAAAAAGCTTTGTTGTGATTTAAGTAAAATATTCATGTATAAATAAAAGGCTGGATATTATATTATATAATATTATGTATATATTTATACTTCATTTGTTCATTTGTTTATTTATTTATTTATTTGTTTACCTGTTTATTTATTTATTTATTTATTTAATTAAGTAATTAATCTATTCGTTTATTTATTATTTATTTGTTTATTTATTTATTATTTGTTCATTTATTTATTTATTCATTTATTCATTTGTTTATACTTGTTTATTTATTAATTTAATTAATTATTTAGGCAGTTAATTAATTAACTTATCAATTAATTAATTAGTTTGCTAGCTAATTAGCTTATTTATTTACTTAATTAATTAATTAATCTATTAATTAATTTACTTATTTATTTAGTTAATTAATTTGTTTATTTAATCTATATAATCCAATAGAATTTTAATCTCACTCCTCTTCATCTTTCTTCTTGTTAGGAATATCGCACTATCTATCTTAGGAAGTATTAAATTTACTTATTTTTCATGGCGATTACTGTAATTACTGTAGTATTATGGTAGTTTTTTTTTTTTTAATTTAGAAGTAATAAATATTATTGCAGTTATATATGGTAGCATGTCAACGATATTTGGTGTTACAATTTTAGCATTTATTAATTCCTATATGATACTTGTATTTTTTAAAACAATCTTTCTCGTAATTATTATCGGTGTCTTTCATGCTCTTCTTTTATTACCAATTATTTTATGCATAACTGCACCAATAATTGATCAAATTAGTCAAAAATTTTGTGGTTCAGTTGAAAATTCAGAATAAAACGATACTCATATTTAAATTTTAACAATCTTTTCGAAATTGTGACTGACTGATGTTTATTAATTATGCATTTTTATTAAGTTTTCAGATATTCGATTTATTGCATTTTTTTTATTTACCGAATTTTTATGCTATAAATTTGATTGTTTCTATAATATGTTTGTATTATGCAAGAGATAAATTGATAAAATTTTTGAATCTTACAAATTTGATAAATAATTTTAGCTACTTGTTTAATTACAGTACTGCAAGATTGGCGAAAAAGAAATAAAAAAAAAAAAAATGAAAATAACGGTTGACCACAAAGATAAAAGTAATTTTAAAATTTAAAAAAAAAAGAACAAAGAAGCAGAATGTAAATGAACTATTCCTGAAGTGAGTTATATTCATTAATGAAATATTAAAGATATTTTAAATTTAAATCTACAGTATTCCACTTCTTACAGTATGCTATTGTATTAGAAAGAGATGAATGCATGGGAACGGTTTGTGATATTTCAAAAAAAATTTTTTTTTAATCTGTATTATTGTTGATTAAATATATGAATAAAAGTAGTTATTTTAATTATAAAAGTAGTTAAAGGGTCATTTTAATTAAAAGGTCATTTAAATTAACAGAAATATATTTATAATCGATTAGCAAACTTTATGAATTTTAATCTACCCTTGAAATCATTATCAGTTTAGGTTTGAAACCTAAACTGATAATTAAATGAATTTCGATCAAAACTGAATCTGACTTCAAATTCTGATTTTTTTTAATCTGATTTCTGATTTCAACTTCAATAAAATATCAGTTTTAAACTCTCCAAATTAGATTTTTTTTTCTTTTTTTATTGGCATATTTAAGATTTCATTACCTTACAATAATTTATATAATATTACATAGCAAATTGTTTGTAAAAATAAAACTGTATTGGAGGTAAAATGCTGAAAATATTTGAAAATGACAAATGTGAAATCTTATTGAAGTTTAATTTAAAATCAAATTTAATTTCAATCAAAATTCATTCAATTAGGTTGAATTTTAATTTAAATCGCTATTCATTATCTCTCATCATAAGTTATGTATGACAGTTGAAATTTTCACATTAAAAAAAAAACGAAAAAAAGGAGTCATTTCACAGGATTTGAAATTTCAAATAATTTTGTAACACAAAAGTTATTTGATGTTTAGTGATAAGCTGCACATATTTAAGTTATTTTTTCTTTTCGCAACAAGTCTTATCATTCTTATCATTTTTTTGTTATCATCATTATTTGCACATCATATCATTATAACCAGTAACTTTACTTGTTAAATGTCAATTCTTTGTGATAATTTTTACAAATCTCTATGACATATCGTAATTTAATTTAATCCAATTTTAATTCCAATCTATTTATTATTCTTTGATCTGAATCAATATGATTAATTATAGTATTTATTGTCTTTTAAAAAATTTCTTTTTTTTTATTAAAATTATTAAATCATTAAAAAAACTCGAACCAATTTTTTGGAAATTTATAAAATTCTCTAATTTTTACAAAAATAGTTCATTGTTTTGCCAGTGAAATTCAGTGAGCGGAAGGTTTTCAAAATTCAGAAGCAATGTCAATTCTTGAGCCACGACATGTTATGTAT
>NW_018108669.1:11343-12971 GCF_000183805.2 Loa loa | reverse complement strand
AATAAGTAATAATAATAATAATAATAATAATAATAATAATAATAATAATAATAATAATAATAATAATAATAATAATAATAATAATAATAATAATAATAATAATAATAATAATAATAATAATTTTAGTGATAATGATAAATGTTAATGAGGGTGGTAATTTTATTGTTAAGAATGTTTGAAAAAAAAATAAAGCAATGAAATGATAAAAGAGATTTGGTGTTGATGATGATGATAATGAGTGAATAAAAAAAAATTGATAATGAAAATGATAAAAAATAGGCTTATAAAGAAAGGTAATAACTCGTAGAAGATGAAGTATTCAAATTAAAATTTTCCTTTTATTGAAATTAGAAATCAAACAAAAATTGAATTTTATCAAAGTGATTTTCTTTTACATGTATAATGATAATGATAATGATAATGATAGCTATGATAATTCATTTTATGTTATTTTTTCTCATAACACTGATAAATATATTCTTTTCCGATTATTCTAATTATATTTAATCCGGTCATTTAAATATAAACTCAAAGGATTATAATTCCGGATAACGACAAAATCAGATGTTTAACTGAATTGAGCTTCTTTTTTTTTTGGTTAGGATACGATTGAAAGGGATTACTCTTACTAAAATTAAATTATTCCCTTTTTTAATTGCTATTCCATTCTTACATGTTTGGAGAAGTTATTAAACTATTTATCAAACTATCAGTGATTTTTGAGTGATTAATCATTCCAATTGTCATATCATCGCGCTTTTTCTTAACATTACACTTCTCTGGCTATAATTAATTAACAATTATTAATTAACGATTAATTTCACTCAAAACACTGAAATATATAGTCGTAATTTATATATTATTATTAGATATTTTAGTATTTTGAGTGAAATTATTTCTCATTTACTCATATACATGTACTATATCAATGATCTATATACATATATATATATAAAGGTTACAGGTGAAAAAATTAATATTCAGAAAATGTAGAATGCTAAAAAATACAAGTATCAGTTGATGATTACTGATTTATTGATTGATTTTGATTTATTGATAATATTGATAACAATATTACTGACATTAAAAAGCGAAAAAAAATGCAGAAAGAGATCAAAAGATTTAATTATATTATTTGCGAATGTTAACTTTGTAAATAATAAAAATCACTGATAAATCAATGATTAGAAAGGTTTAGAAAAAAAGCATTTTAAAAAGCTATTAAAAATTATTTTTGCCTATTTTTAGAAATATTTATCACCTTTTCCTCTCAATAAAATTTTTACTATTAGTAAAGTTTCATTGCTTGACAAAATGTTCGATTTTGGTTTTTTTCCCCTTTTTTTTCAGTAATACTTTGAGAAAATATCTTTTTTCAATTATCTTTTTAATTGCCATTTTTAATTACTTTTAATTATCTTTCTCAGAAGAAAAGAAGCAAAATGACAAATTAAACATTTAAAATAAACGATGGAAAACAATTTGATGTCATTTTAAATTTGCTAAATAATTTAACTATTAATATTTGTTTAAATTTAATGAAAAGGAGAAAAAAACTGAAATAAATAATTTTGACCGAAATATCTCGCGAATATTTTGACCGAAATATCTCGCGAATATTTTGACCG
>NW_018108669.1:0-10844 GCF_000183805.2 Loa loa | reverse complement strand
AATTGCCATTTTTAATTACTTTTAATTATCTTTCTCAGAAGAAAAGAAGCAAAAATGACAAATTAAACATTTAAAATAAACGATGGAAAACAATTTGATGTCATTTTAAATTTGCTAAATAATTTAACTATTAATATTTGTTTAAATTTAATGAAAAGGGAAAAAAAACTGAATAAATAATTTTTGACCGAAATATCTCGCGAATATTTTGACCGAAATATCTTCCGAATATTTTGACCGAAATATCTCGCGAATATTTTAGTCTTTATCCTAGAGGGAAAAAAGGATCTCAAACATTGCAATTTCCAGCAAAATTCATTTCATTAATATTAACCAACCGATCCAATGGATTGCAACGAGGATTGTCGTAGTAGAGCTATGCGACTGTGACTTTAATTGTGACAAATAATTGAGAGCTATGCGACTGTGACTTTAATTGTGACAAATAATTGTTGCAATGACGATTAATGAACTGAATTTAAATTATGTGACAAAAATCGATTGATTTGTAAATGTTTGTTTCACCACAATCCCTTAAATGTTTGATTTATATCAATTAATTAAATAAAAAGTTTGAAATTTACTAAAAATTTACTAATTTACTTGAAAAAAAAGTTGAAATTATTAGAAAAAATTTCATGTAAATTTGAATAATCTGATAATTTATTGATTTTTCTTTCCGAAATCTTATGTTATGTCATAAATTTTATTTTGACAATTTCAAATGAAATAAAATTAGGTCGTGCACGGAGTGGGATTCGAACCCACGCATCGATAACGATACCAGAACACCCATTTAGATCGTAACACACATTGTACTCTCGTGTGAAGCATTGCGTTGCTTGAGTCTGGCGCCTTAGACCACTCGGCCATCCGTGCTCATACACAGTAATATATCTATTCCGGAGTTATATTTAAATTAATCAAATGTTTTTTTCCAAATTATATTGTTGATAATTCTGGAAGAGAAATTAAATCGTTGACCTTTGACCTTTTCTGATAAATGATATAATCATCGGAATGAATCAGGGAATTTTTTCAGATTATTGATTAATAATATGTTTGAAGGCAAGAAAAAATTATGGCAAATTAAAAGCTTGTTGCACGGATGGCCGAGTGGTCTAAGGCGCCAGACTCAAGCAATATAATGCTTCACACGAGAGTTCAAAGTGTGATACGATTTAGAATGGGTGTTCTGGTATCGTTATCGATGCGTGGGTTCGAATCCCACTTCGTGCACATCTATTTTTGTTTAATATTTATTTATTTGTTAGTTTTTTTTTTCTAAAGAAATTTTGAATTTTTAAAAATCGATAATTTAATAGTAATGATAAGTGATGATAAAAATTTAACTATACATATTGTAGGCATGGAAAGTAAGCTAAAGTACTGATAATTCAATATTGTCAAAGCAAGGACGAAAGCTAAAGCACTGATAATTCAATATTGTCAAAGCAAGGACGAAAGCTGAAGTACTGATAATTCAATATTGTCAAAGTAAGGACGAAAGTAAGGATTGAATGAAATATTTAAAAAATTTAGGGAAAGTTGTAAAATTGAAATTTATTGAAATTCAAAGGTAGGATGATATGGATGGGAATGATTGTATGAATAAAATTTGTTTTAATATTGTAAAATGAAAATTTATTCAAGAAAAATGTAAAGTGCTGCTGTTAATTAAGAACTTTTGCTAATTAAAAAATTGATTAAATAAAAATTTACATAATTTATGTATACTGTGGAATTTTTTGCAACATAAATTTTGTTAAAAAAGATTTTTACGGATCAATTTATATTTACGTATTACGTGCAATTATTGACTTACGTAATCCTATTGATAATAAAATAGGATATCAGAGGGATTACGTAAGTTGTAATTCAGAAGATTTTCGCAATTTATATAGGTAGCAAAATTTTACAAACATAAAACAAATTTTCCCTTTTTTTTTTTTATTACCGATAGATGTGTACGAATCAGTAATGTTTACGTATTACGTGTATAATTACAATTTATGTGATCCTATAACTTACGTGATTCTATGACTTAAGTGATACGTGTAATCTTATTCGATGTTAATAATAGAATCATGCATACTTTTTATTTTTATGCTAAAAAAAAATTTCAATGAACAAATTTTTATTTGATGAAATGCAACATTTTACAAATGATTGACAACGAATAATTACCATTTTGATAAGGCAGTAATAAATGATTGAAATTTGATGCAAAAAATTTCTTAACGAATATCATCCGTTTGAAAGAATACAAAATTTATGATTTTTCAATGAATGAAAAGAATTTTAGGAAATAAAATTGAAAAATTTTCAGAAAAAAAAAAGAAAATTCGGTAAAATGAACTGAGAAATGTCAAATTTTGCAAGAATATTATGACAATATTGTAAATTTTTAATTTATTATTTTTATCATCGTTTCCTACAACATTTCCGTTGAATAATACGAGATTTTGCTGATAAACATGTCGCATAACCAGCTGGACAATTACATTGACCAGTTGTTGCATGATCAGATTGACAATTGATAAGAGATGATTCACGGATTGGTGATTCATGGAAGGAATTTTGACTATAATATGGTGGTGAACGAAGAAGGAATGTTTTCGAGAGAGATGGATTGATGAAATTTTCTGAAGGTTGCGTAAATGTTTCATAAATTTCTGATTCTGTTTGAAGCTGTTGAATGGAATTGGTAGTACCGGTATTTACTGGAGATTGAGGACAACTTCCCTGACATGTATATAAACAGGATGGTTGACATTGATCAGCTGGTTGACCTAAAAAAAAAGTAATGTTTGATACGAAATTTTTCATTGTTTTCCTTTTCTTTCTTTTCTTCTTTAATTAGTAAATGATGAGTGGAAAAATGACATGCAGTAATATCAGTTTGAATTAATTAACAAAAAATTGATGTCAAAAAATGGATACACTGATATCAGTTTGATGTGATACATTGATATCAGTTTGAAGTGATACATTGATATCAGTTTGATGTGATACATTGATATCAGTTTGAAGTGATTCATTGATATCAGTTTAAGCAATCAAAAATTATGCTCAAATTTGTATGCTAATATGCTACTTGTTTTATTCTTTTAATTAAATTTGTGACTTCATTTAAATGATATCGCCGTCGACAGATTTAAATTTCAATCAGTAAATAATCTTTTTTAATTTAAATTCTCTGGAAAATTTAAATTAAAAAATTTTAATTTTACTTTTTTAAATATTGAAAAAAAATAAGTAAATAATAAAAAAAAGTAATACTTTGTTCAACACATTGTTCCATACATGTTTCATGGCATAAATTCATGCAATCTGATGATTGTTGAATTGATTGTGGTAAATTAATGGAAATTTCATGAGGTGGTAAATTAGTTTGATTAGGTATTGTTTGTTCCTCAATGATACCACCATATTTTCCATCTATTCCACCATTTTGTTTTTGATTTTCGGTACATTGTGTTTGACATAATGGCATACAAATAGGTAAACAAATTGTTGTTGTACCACTCTTCTGATATGGTCGAATAACAATTGATGTTTGATTAGCTTGGGGAAAATAATTTTGATAAGATGATGATGATGATGGTGAATATGGGAATGATTTTGGATAATCAATGACCGGTAAATAAGGTGTTGGTCTTGGATGATCAATACCTGGTATATATGGGGTTGATTTCGGATAATCAATACCAGGTGAATATGAGGTTGGTTTTGGATAATCAATATCAGGTGAATACGAAGTTGATTTAAAGTAATCTGCGGGAGTTGTTCGTTCAATGCATTGACTTTCACAAGATGGCATACAAAGATTGATGCAAATTGTATTATCATTATCGGAATATTGTGTACTCCTGGTTCATACTGTTGTGATGGATAATAGGAAGGAGTCTGTAAAAAGAAAAAAAAAAGCGATATTTAAATTAAATTTTTGGGATTTAATTAAAAATTTAATTAGAATTTATATTTCAAATAAGAAAATTAAAAGATACAATTAGCAAATTTACCTGGCTTTGTACCACAGGTATAGGACCATTATGGTGTGGTAATGTAGGTACTGGAGTAGATCGTTGAATGCATTGTGATTCACAGCTAGGCATGCAAACATGTATGCATGTTCCACTAGCGCTTTGCTGTCCAGTGGCTATCTCATGGGTCATTGGCTCATACGGATAAGATATTGGTACATTTCCTTTTTGTTGTTCATATGTTGTTTGTGTACCGCTATAAATTATAATACTCTATTAGGTAATAGGAAAGAATAAGTAATAAGTGAAGTTTATGACGTACGTGAAAAAACGTGGATTATATAAAAATTAATTTGTGTCAAAATTAGATGTGAAAAAAATTAGATTCTTATCAGAAGAAATAAAAGAAAAAAAAAAGAGGAATAATCTGAGAGAAAAAATTTTTTCTTTTATTTAAAAATATTTTCATATATTTAATTTAGTAATTATTAAATTTGAAAATTTGAATTGAAATTTTTTGAAATTTAATAAAAATATACTCAAACAAACCATAAATTCTGGCATGTTTGTTGACAAGTATTTTGTTGATTTTGCATACAACGTTGAATGCAATCTGTAATGCATGATGCTCGATCCGGTTGTTGTCGATAAATTGGTTGCCGATATGAAGATGGTAATGGTTGCGGATTAATCAAACCGGAGGATGGTAATGATTGTGAATTGATCGAACCGGAGGATGGTAATGGTTGTCGATAGATTAAACCGGAGGATGATGATGGTTGACGATAGATCGAACCGGTGAATGATGATGGTTGACGATAGATTGAACTGGATGGTTGTTGATAACAGCCACAACTAATCGAAATACAAATGCAACGTTTTGCTCGAATATGTAACTGTGTCTAGAAATGAAATTATTTCAAAAAAAAATTTCTCAAAAGTTTTTCTTAATTAAAAAAAATCGATATTGAACAATTTGTATATGACATTCTGAAAATGTCTCTTTTTTTTAAATTTTAAATTTTAACAAAAGAGAAATTTACTACCTCAATATTTGTTAATTTTCTTTTTCTTTAAAAAAGTTGTAATAAAATTTTATAATTATTTCCATAACTAAAAATATAATTTTCATTATGCATTCCAAATTTGTTATATATTTTGAAATTCTTTCAAAATTACAGAAACAAAAAAAAAAAATAAAAAATATAAAATTCTCAATTATTTCTTTGAAAAACTAGAAATATTTCAAAAAATTTTCGCTTTTTTTTTCTTTTTCTTATAATTTTATTTTAAACAATAATTTACAATATTCATTTGTATTTTTAATAAATAATCTCTTTTTCTTTTTTTTTTTGTTTTGTGATAATCGAAATGTTTTGAAAAAATTTTTGCTATTTTTTATAAAAGATTTTATGATTAATTTAAAAAAAAAAGAAACCATAAATTATTGAATTTGCCTTTTTTTTTTCTTTGTTTATCTTTTGTATTAATTTATTAGCCATTAGGCATCGTATCTTTTTATTTATTGACAAAAAAAAAAAAAAGAAATTTCATTTTTTTTTTTGGAAAATTTTTTTCTTTTATTTATTTATTTTTCATAATTTTCCATAATTTTTTAATATTTTTCATAATTTCATTTAATAAATAGTAAAATTTTATTTTTTGATATGAGAAAGAAAAAGTATTTAACAAAATAACTTGTTTCATTTATTTACTTTAACTAGTAATTATAAAAAGTTATAATAACAATTTAATGTTTTTCCTTCTTTTCATCCTTTTCCTTTTTTTTTGTTTATTTATCATTATTCAAGTTTTATTTACTCTAATGAATATTTTTAATGCTTTCTATAATCCTAAGTTATTGTTGGCATATACTAACATACATTCCTACTATTTTACTACCTTAATAATAATATTTTTTTTTTGTTTACCTAACTTACAGGTAAGTAAATTTCCAGTTTCTTTATTTATTTGCTATTTATCAATCAACCAGTTAATTTTGCTAACTAACCATTTCAGTTTGCATTTTTTTCATTCCTGTCCAAATTTTATTTTGCAATAACTAATGAACAATTTCAGTATTATAAAAGGAAATATTTATTTTCTGGTCTTTTTCCCTTGCAAAAAATTGAAAAACATTTAAAAAAATTAAAGATCAAAAAGAAATTTTCAATTTTAAAATAATTTATAATTTTGCAATGATCATATCAATTTACATTACTATTGTTATCCAATCAAATAAACAAAAAGAAATAAATTAAATCATCAAAAAATAAAAATAAAAAAAGTAATTAGTATTTGATTAAAATAATTATTTAAAATGAAAAAAAAACAATTCAAATTGGAAATTATATCAATGTTGGAATTCTTTTTTTATAATAAATTAATTTCATTCAAAAAATTTTTTAAAAAACCTGAAAATTTATACATTCAAAAGTAAAATTTTTTTCCCTAATTTAAAATGAAATGAGTTAAATTTGAAAAAAAAAATTTTTTTGATAATTTTTCAACAAAAAACAAATGAAAATTTTATTTTCCATTTCTTTTTTTTTTCAATTCAAATTATTCACTCTTTTACAATAAGAACAAAAAAAAAACTAAGAGTTTCTTTTTTTTTCATTATTGCTTAATTTTTTCAAAAAAAGAATTTATTATTTACAAATGGATTTTTGGAGCAAAAGGATTAAATATAATTGTTAAAAATGCAATGTAATAGGAGGAAGGATGGGTTGGTTGAGTTGACAAATTGGTTGACAGCATTCAAACAGTAGGAAGTCATAAAGTAAACAAAATTTTTGAAATAATGATTTGTTTGTGAATTGGAATGAATTGGAGTAGAAGAATTAAATAAAGATGAAAGATGAAATGTTTCTGTTGTAATAGCTAAAATAAATAATTAATATGTAAAATTAAAATCAAAAAAACAAGGAAAGAATTAATTGAATTATACATATATACATAGTGACAATACGTATCATTTATTTTTCTACAATTTTGATTGAAAATTTTAATAAATTTAGTTTTTTTAAATTTTATTAAATTAAATCGAGTAAGTTTATTAATTAAATCTATTAAATTAAGCAAATTTATTAAATTTACCTTCTTTTTCTCAGCTTCTCTCCCTCTCTCTCTCTCTTCTTCTTTTGGAAAATACTAATTAGCATAATTAGTATTAGAAAAATTAGCATCATAAAATTGCATACAAAAATTACCATCATAAACACATTATTTGGGAAAAATTTATTTCAACTGATCATACCTGAATTATGGAAAATAACTAGAATTTGACTTTAATTAATTACAACAAATAAAAATTAATAATTTAAAAAATAAAATGAGTAAATTTATATAGCAAACATTAATGCTTTATGGATACTTATAATAATTTAGAAGGTATAAATATTTCTTTTTTTTCTTTTAATTAATTATTACTTAAAGATAGCAATATTGATTAATTGCTTGAAAATATGCATGAATTTCGTGTAAATAAAATTATTTCATTAAATTATATTTGTATGTAAGAGTTAAAGACAAATTATCAATGAAACTGATTATGAATTGAATCAAATCTTGTAGATGGTAATATATTTTCTTTATATTATTTTTGGCGCAAATAAAACATAAATATTACGATATTTATTACTTTATTAAATTTTAAATATATATTAAATTTAAAATTTCAAATAAATATTAAATTTTAAATTTTTAATGCATATTAAACTTTAAATTTTAAATACATATTAAATTTTGAATTTTAAACACGTATTAAGTTTTTTATAAAAAAAATATTGTATATTTTCATTTTTAATTTTTGGTCAATTTCGGAAGTAAAAAATTTATTAAACTTTGATTACTTTAATATATTATAATATAAGAATATTCATTTAAACTTATCTAATTACCTTTCAATTAGTTAATATTTCAATTTTATTTGCTATTATCTTAGCTAATAACTCAATGGATATATTCGTTAAGGTAAAATACAGATATTAGCTAAAGTAATATTAGTAACATTAGCAAAGGTAATATCTGTTATTCATTCAAAAAAATAAATAAATAAATAAACAAATAAAATTTAATTTCTGAATTTTAGGAAGAAAAATTTTTCAAATTTAAATAGCTATAATTATAATTTGTTAAGGGAAGGAAAAGAAATAATCAAAATTTTTTGATACAAAAATAATTTGTTACACAATTTATTTAGTTTAATTATATAAAATTTGATTTTCATTACAATTCTAATTCATTTTTTCTCTCTTCTTGTCTCTCTCTCTCTCTCTCTTTTCCTCTAATCTTTTCTTTTCTCAAGTTAATAAGTAAAATTTAATTTGATAAATTAAAATTTTTAAAGTAGACAAAAGAAAAAAAACGATAAAACATACCTCAGTTGAATGAATAATTTCGGGAAAAAACAACGATGCAATGAGCAAAGCATTACTTAGAAGCTTTGACATTTTTTTTTTTTCGTTCAATGTCAACCAAAAAAAAAAAATGGCTTCAACAAATCTGTTGAAATTTGAAATTTATGCTAGCACGATAAAATGAAGAAATGGGCCGTTTTATAATTGCACCAGGAAGTTTTCTTTTTTTTTTTTTTTTTACCTTTATATATTGTACCGGGTTGCGCTTGTATATTCAACCTATTATCCAATAACTGTCTACCTTTGTCCGGTTTCAGGAGGTTGGTACACCGGAGATCTTCAATGGCACAAAAATTTTCACTTCCTTTCCAAACTAATCCTTTTTTTTTTCTGCTTACTTTTCCTCCTCCTCCTTCTTCTACTTCATTTTTCTACTAGCTTTTACTCTTGGACAAATATTCCTGTTGAAGAATTATTTGATTCTTCTTCTTTTTTTTTTTTTTTTCTAGGAAACTTTTAGATGTGACACTTCGACACATAGTTGTCTGATTGACAAACAAAAACTGCAACACTCACCACAGAAAGTATGTAAATAAAAATCCAAACATGATTTCATATAAGCTCAATTTCAATTAATTTTAATTGTTAAAATAAATGAAATGATAAATGTAAAAGTTTTAAACTTTAAAAATTTAGATTTTATAATAAAAGCAAATTCAAAAATTTTGAAATTTTGAAAAAATTATAATATTTGCAAAAAAAACAGCTGAATTTACTTTACTTTCTTGCAAAAATCTTTATTTGCTTTTCAAATTTTTTATTTTTATTAAAAAAAGAAAACTGATAATTTTCCAGCTAACCAATCAAATTATTAATCATGCAAAGAAAAATTTAGCATTTTAATTAATTAACATAGTTTTAAATAATTTTATCAATTGATTAATGTCGTTTTGAATAGTTTTATCAATCGATTAATTTAATTTTGAAATACTTTTATCAAATAATTATTATAATTAAAAATAGCTTTATTAAATGATTAATAAAATTTTAAGTAGTTTTATTAATTAATTACTATAATTTCAAATACTTTTATTAATTATTTCTTCGATTCTTTTTTAAGTAAAAATAATTTGTTTGTTTTGTTTTTTTATACAAAAATTATTTCAAAAATTAAAACAATTTTCCTCTTTCATTCTCCCTTTTTCCTTTCCTTTTCTTTTCTTTTCTTTTTTTTCCTAATGTAAATATCAAAAATGAAACTTTTCACTTTTCATTCCTTTTTCCTCCAAAAAAAACTTTTCACAAAAAAAAAAAATAATGAAACTTTCCACTTTTCATTCCTTTTTCCTCCATCATTTCTTCCGCTTTTTCCTTTTTTTTTCCGCTTACATTTTTATTTTATTGAATTGAATGAAATTCATTACAAAATGGAAAAAGCATTCCAGTTTTCATTCTTACCTGTCTTTTTAACTTCCACTATTAATCCATTCCTTTTACCTGTTCACTTTTCTCCTCCATTTACAATAACTTTTACCTAATTTTTCTTTTTTTTTTTCTCACAACATTTATCCAACATTACCTATATCCATTGTAACGATAATATTTGCTATGCTAATAAAAATCTTTTTTTTTTTCTTTTGTAGTAATATATTTTTATCTTTTGGATTTTTTTTTTTAACTGATGAATTAGCATTTGTTTACAATTAGCTAGTTTTATGCTAGTAACTTACTTCAATTAGTTTAGTTAGTTAGTTAGTTAGTTAGCTAGCTAGTTAGTTTATTTAATTTACTTAAAGGATGAGTATGTACAACAAATGCTATTAATAAGCTTGCGAAAAAAAAAAAAAATGTAAAAACTTGATTTTGACCTCTTCTACTTTTTCAATTTCCCTTTTTTTTTCCTTTTTCTTTAGCTTTTCATTTAAATTTCAAGTAAAGATTAATTTACCAATATGTTTGTGTTTTTTTTTTTTTTTTAAAAAAAAAGAAAAAAAAACAAGAAGAGAAAGAGAAAGAGAAAGAAGAAAAAAAAAAATCAACAAAATTACAATATACATACCAAACGAAAGTATACTTATTGTATTAAAATATAATACAAATTAGTAAATTTTGTTCTAAAATAAATTGTTAAATTTGTAAAATATAAATTAGCTTTAACAAATTTTTTTCTTAATTAAAATTATAATATTATCAGTATGTTTCTTATCTTTGTTAATATTATCAATGATCAGAGATGAAATTATAGAACAAGCATTGATAAATTTTTCTTTCTCAATTAAATTATAATATTATCAGCGTGTTCCTTATCTTTGTTAATATTATCAGTAATCAGAGATGAAATCACATTCTTTCCCGATTAAATTACAATATTATCAGTGTGTTTTTTATCTTTGTTAATATTATCAATGATCAGAGATGAAATGACATTCTTTCCCAATTAAATTACAATATTATCAGTGTGTTTTTTATCTTTGTTAATATTATCAATGATCAGAGA
>NW_018108668.1:39439-40863 GCF_000183805.2 Loa loa | reverse complement strand
ATATATATATATATATGCATATTTGTATGTCAGTGATGACAACTGGTGACAGTGGTGATAATGTTAGAATTTTCGAGCTAACATAAATTTATCTCCAAAATTATCTCATTGTGAATTACGTCGTTTTTTTCAACTTTTTTTTTTTTTTTTTCTGCATTTGCTATATTTTATTTAATGTTGGAGATAAATTTATATTAGATTTTTGTCTTCTGATTTTTCGAAATCTTCAATTGAAATTAATTTATCCATTTATTTTCATTTTCTTACAAAATTTTCTCATTTCCAATTACAACATATTTTCGTCATAATTGCTTCGTAGAAGTATCTCATTTATGTGAATTAGTTTTCACTACCATATCAGGAGGTTTTTTTTTTTGTTTTTTTTTTTTTTTAAATATGGCTCAAAAAATTTTGTTTTCTTTTGTCATAAATTTGTGTTGTTTTTTTTTTTCTTAACTTCTTATTTCCAGACTAATTATTCGTTAACTTATATTATTTATTGACTGTATTGTTTCTTCTATTAGTTGTTTATTCAAAATTTTCAATTTTATCCTTTCAACTTGTATTTTGTTTCAGATATACCTACCTGGTGGTATGTTTATTAACCCATATTTGATAATTAAGCTAGACTATGGTACTATTATATCAAATTACAAAAGCAATTTTGAATTAATCCTCGAATTTACAATTATATTTCCTATCGATTATTTGTTTTTGTTTGTTTATTTTTTCCCAGGTACAATTATAAAAATTGGATTACATGAGGGAAGTACTGATTGGTCTTTATCAAAAATCTTCACTACCTAGCAACCTCTGATATTCAGAAATCATATCATTTCTTTGTTTATCATTTCCTATATCATTCCCATTTTTTCTTTTTCTACCTATTCATATTTTTCGAATTGTTTCATTTACTTGAAGTGTACTTACATTATACTTACTTACTTGAACTCCGTTTTTTGTCTATCATGATTAGATTTTTTTTATCAATATATGAACTAAATTTTATTTTTTCAAATAGCGTAACTTTTGCTTTCGTGTCATTTTTGATAATTTCTAATTTCATTCATACACGTATTTTATTTCTAGAATCTTTTTGCCAATAATTTTATCATATTTTTCCTCTAATTGAATGCGATATATGAGTAAGAATATAGAAGTGATAGAATAGAGATGAGATTGGGGTGAAAACTTCCTGGTAATGCTAATAGCTAAAAACGATGCGTTTTAGATAGCAAAAATGTGGGAATTTCAGGCTGAATCTATTGACTTGCACGATGGAAAGGCGGAAACATGTATCGCAAGATTTGTAAATTGGTAAATTTACAAAGGAAGTTCACTTAAGTGTTAAAACAATGTTAGGACGGATAAGTGCAAAAAAAAAAAAAAANAANAANAATAATAATAATATATATATATATATA
>NW_018108668.1:35480-38189 GCF_000183805.2 Loa loa | reverse complement strand
TTTTTTTTTATCATCTTTTATATGTATATATTTCAAGAGTCTATAGTGCAATGAAAAGGAAAGGCCTTTTTATGAACAAGGAAGGAAGGAAGGAAGGAAGCAAGCAAACAGGAGTGTAAAATATCAGTTAGTTGAGAGTAGACGAAGGATATAAACAAGATTTTGAGCTTAAGTTCGATGATATGTACCCCTCCTCTTCATGAAATCGATGCTGTTATGTTGGGAATGCAATAGATGCAAGCAATTTCACATTTTCCTAATTGTTCATTATCATACTTCAAATATCGTATTCACCTGAAAAAAAAAAAGAAAAAAAAGATGCGAATAATAAACGATTTATATTTGTTATTTTAAGTTTAATTAAAATTTTAAAATGGATAAGTAAATGAAAATGTGTGCAATGTATTCATTGGATTTAATGATAGATAGCAACAGTATATGATAATTCAATTTTATTTTATTTACACTTTTTTTTTCCTTTTCATCTTTGATCAGTGACATATGTCTCTTTTTTTTCGCATTTTTTTTCCCCCATTGCATTTCATCCCAATTACTGTTTTAATTCCTTCTATTTAAATTTCCTTTCAATTGCAATTTTTTAACTTCCTGAATTTTAAAAATTGTTCATCCCTTTCATGGATTTATGCATCGCTGAGGTCACTTGATGGTTTATTTAATTGTTCGTTCTAATTTTTGATTTGATTTTATGATTTTCAATCCGAAAAAAAAAAAGAAGCGAAATTTTATATTCCTGATTTATGCATTTATAAAATATGTTATGAATTGACTACCAATCTTTAGTACCACTGAATTTATTGCAGTTAACCTTGATTATTTAATGTATATGTTGTTGGCGCAAACATTTAATTTTGATGTGACTTTAATTTAATTTTTATAAATTTGATGAGAAGGAAAAGAAAGAGGGGAATAAGAGAACATAACTAGTGAAAAATTTTCTCAAAATTTCTTTTTTTTTAAAAATTCTTTTTAAACTGAAAAAAAAAAGATCAACATGACGACAATAAATTTAAGTTATCACCCATTTTTATGCTTTACCTTTCTTTCCTTTATTGAATGATTCTTCAACGATTTACCTATTTCACTGTATCACCACTTCACTCCTTCCACCAAATTAAGCATTTCATTAATCAGTTATTCATGCCCATTAAATTGCATCATGACAACTTTTCCGTCCATCTTATTTTCAAATTTTAACCTCATTTTAATATCTCTATCAGAAGGTAACAAAAAAAAACTCGCTACAACATTTTTGAGTTCGAAAAAAAGAAGTTAATAATACTTTAGGCAATACACATATGGTATTTTAACCTGAAAATATTTTATATCATATCAGAGACTTTCACTACATCATATCTCTATCTAAACTATAGATATGATCACACTTGTAGTTTTTTTCTTTTTTTTTTTCTGAAACGTTACAGATTAATGTTGAAATTGTTTAATTTATTCGTTGTTCAAAAATAATTCGCATAATTTTCATCCTTACTTAAATAATAAAAATTACTTAAAATTAACATCATTATTTAAAGTTAACAAAAATCAATCTTACTATTTTCATCCATTTATCATCCGTTCCGTTTTATGCATCTCAACCTTTACAATGATCGTATTTGAGTTTGATTTATTTACAAGAATCGAATAAGTGAAATGTACTTGGAAACAACAACTTGTTTGTTATTTTCATCCTATTTAAATATTTCTGTGTTTTCTATCACTATTTTGGTTAAATTTCCAGTAAAATTAAACCTAAAATCAGAACTGTTTTGAAATATACCCACTAAGCAATCATTGTAGCATTCCCTCAAATAATGCTTTTGTTACTTCGTTTTCTTCCCAATCTTCCTTATCTTTTCCTCATTATTTCATCTTTTAAATTTTTTCACACCACTTTTCTTTTTTTCTTCTTTTTTCTTCCCTGGATATAACTAAAAGCGACAACAAAGTTTGCTGTTTGTTGTTAAATTAGCTTCCATTTATATAACAATAAAATTAATTAATTAATTAATTAATGTTAAAAATATCTCTATGTATATGTGTGTATGTTTAAATCACAATTGCCATCAATCTTATACATTTGATGATATGCTTATCCATCGAGTAGTAGATATTTATTACAGCTTTTGAAACATTGTTGTTTATTTCCACATCAGAAGTATCTCATTTCTAATGTTTTCCTTTTCTTTTCTCCCGCCTTCTTCTTGTTTTTCTCGTCCTCCTCCTCCCCCACCTTTCAGTTCATTTTTCTTCCCCGATTCTCAAATCATTTCAAAACTATTTCCATTTGATCAAAATGTTATTCATTATGCGAACTATGATGTGATTGATATGTCAAATGATCTCCCAGTTCATTGAACGAATCAATTCAAATAAATATGTTTTTGCTCATCTCTAGTATTTATAAAATTACGAATTTCAGAAAAAAAAAAAAGTATTTATTACAGAAAATGATTCGTTATAAACAGTATATGAAATAAAATATTTCAAAGTATGATGGATTATGTAATTTTTGAAACAACACAAATGATCCTCTTACTTTTCCCTCTTTTTTTTTGTTCGTTACATCATAAAATTTGAAAAATTTAGTTTGCAAGTATTACTACTACTACTATTACTACTACTACTACTACTACTACTACTATTACAACTACAACTACAACTACTACTACTACTACTACTACTACTACTACT
>NW_018108668.1:30617-34207 GCF_000183805.2 Loa loa | reverse complement strand
AAAGTATTCGGTATTTTTGCATTTGCTGTATATTAGAAAAACCAAAATATCATTTAACTTACCATATTTGATATGTTAATTTGTAATTTTATATTATGCATTGCTATTTTCCGTTGTCGTCATGGATTTAAAAAGGTGATAATGATAAAATCAGGTTCAATACATTCCTCTATCCCTTTCTTCCCCACCTCTCAAGGTAACATATTGAAATTGTAAACTAATTTGACATAATGATGACGTAGACTTATTTGTATTAATAGCGCAAGTAATGGAGTTTCTTTTTCGCTTTCTGTCTCAGAAAAAAAAAGAAAAAACAGAAGTGACATACGTCAATGTGTTAATATTCAGGCTATAGCTAATGAATTTTTTATCAAATTTATTTTTGATAATTTATAATTAAATTTATTACTCAATAATAGTTATATTCCTAATAACATGAGATAAACTTATATTTGTTTTAATAGTACAAATATTTGGGGTCTATTTTATTTTTCATGGGCAAAAAAGGTGACATACGTCATTCTCATTCGTCACTCAGTTTGTACTTTTTACCACATAGCTAATGGATTTTTTATCAAATTTATTTTAATCAATTGAAAAATAAATTACTATTGTACTTATTTATTATTTATTATAATTACTGGTTAATTTGTATTAATAGGGCAAATTAAAAAAAAAAAAGGAAAAAGAAATATTCTGATTGCTACTTGTCAACTTCAACCTTAATCATTTATCGAATGAAATGATTTTTTACTACCATTTTAGAAATTCATATTATGACTTCTTTTTTTTTTTTTAAAGAAAATTCAAGTCATGCAATTATAATTTGAATAATGAAATACTGCGACATTTGCATATGATTTGATGATATTACTGCATTAATGCTAGAAATTTATGCATTTATCACAACATAGTAACTTCTTATCATCATATAAAATTCATCATTTTTTTTTTCCAAAATTTTATCACTGGAAAAATTTTGTTGCAATTTTCAAACAAGTAATATAACAAATTCCATCTTATAGAATGTTTTTAGATGAAAAAAATTTCATTTCGATGAAATATTTTCTTACTTTTTTGCTGTTCAATGCTGCTAAATGATTGTTAGTGTTTGCGCATTTCGTCTTTTTTTTTCCCATCAACTTTTTTTCTTCTGTTCAGGTATGCTACCACATATTTCATTACTTTTTTGCTTGCTTACTTCGATTTCATTTTTCTCTCTCCCTCCCCTGTGTCTTTTTTTTTTTTTTATTGGAATTTTTGAATTGTAATATTTCAAAGCGTTAGAATAGTTTTAGGTTAGCTGTTGACATATTTTCTGCTTCATTTACTGGGATTAATGAGCTTCTTTTTTTTTTTTTATTCGTTTGTTGCTCAAATTTGTTCTACGAGAAGATAGGCCTTTTGGTTTTTTTTTTTTTTTTCATGATTAATAAAAATAAGCGTGATAATTTCTTTGAAATTATCACGCTTGTCAGCTAAATCAATGATATAATGATAAATTAGGATTAATAGAAGTATTATTCTATGAAATCGTTATTGCTTTCTAGACCAATAGTTAAACAATCTGTTATATAATACTTATTCGGATACTATTAATAAATTTGTCTTACATGCAAAGATTGGCTATGTATCATTTTGTATTTAGTAATTAAACTAATTTGCGTAATTACAAGGTGGTAAAAGTTCTTATTAAATTCGATATACTTTGCGTGAATTTGAGGCTATTACTTCGGATTACTGCAACTTGATGGTCTAATGAATAGATTGATTAAGGACTGATGTGTGTATCATATAATTTGTATCAGGTTAAAGTTGATAAAAATTTGATAGTACATTTAGTATTTGTTAATCATTTAAATTCTTTCATGACGAAAAGTGGAGAATTAGAATGATAAAATTGAACCAATTTTTGTTGTACAACGAATATTTTATGCTTATCCTTCACTACCTGAATTCATAGCTACAGGTATTCATTCTAGTGCTATTTAATTAATTAGACATATTTATAATCTGATGCTTTTTCTGAGCTTTCTTAAAGCTCCATAATTTGACAACGTTTATTTTTGGTTTTCGTTCTATCTCATCCATTCTTGCTAGAATATTTCAATCAATTTTCTTATTATACAACAAAATGAATGCTATTAGTTAGAAGCTAAGAAATTATGGAAGTAACTAAGTAAAAGAGGAAGAATGAATATTATTTTATAAGTTATCTTAATCATTAGTCAACTATTTTGTTAGTTTTGACATCATCAACTAACAAGACTGATATATGTTCGTATTGACTTGTTCAAGTCAACAAAAAGAAGTTTGGGAAAGGGAAAGAGGGAGAGGAGAAGGAGAGAGGAGGTTCTGTTAAATCAGGAAAACCATGAAAACTGACTAATTTTCAAACTGGAAAAAAAGCAGTTTATCACTGAAAAGGAGAGGGAGAGGGAATGACTTGCTCTTTCAGGGATTTTCTTTTTCGTTTTTTTTTTATTTTTTGTTTTGAATGGAGGGAGAGAGCAGGAAGGACGGGGAAGCGGGAATTGTGAGGAGTAATAGATAAGATGGAAAATTTTATGTGCAAAAAAAATTGCTGGTAGTTTGTACAATTAATTTTATTGCCAAAAAGTGCGGAATAAAAAGAGTATGAATGAGAGGGAGAGGGATAAGAAGCACTTTAAAAGGAAGACGAAAATGGATTGAGGAAACGATTTGTGGAACATATATCAGCTAAATCAAGCATATTAAGCCAGCTGATCGTCTAGCCAGCATAGGATGATGATGTCCGCAAGTAAGTAAGCACTGTTGATTCCAGCATTCCATTTATATCAAAAATTGAAATAGAAATTAGCTAAACGATGGTAAATGATGAGTAGTAGTAATTGTTATTGTTGCTGCTGTTGTTATTATTGTAGTAGTATTAGCAGTTGCCGTAGCTGTAGTTGTGTGTGTGGATGTGTGTGTGTGCATGTGCGTGTATGTGCATGTGCGTGTATGTATGTGTGTGTATGTATGTGTGTGTATGTATGTGTGTGTATGTATGTGTGTGTGTGTGTATGTATGTATGTATGTGTGTGTGTTTCAGGTGAGAGGGATGCGGAAAGGGGAGAGGAGGAGGGGATGAGCGATACGACAAGGGACATTGCAAAACAACGGAAGGGTAAAGGAGGATCGACCCGAAGAATGGGTAACAGGATGGACAAGCGATATGAGGAAAATGCACAGAAAACGACCAAAAAGGCTTAATTGATTTTTCTAATCTGTTTAAGCTTAAAAGCTCTTATGACGGCTGCTCAAGCAAAATCTGCCTTAGTTTTGCCGTTCATGTCTCACTGCCCCATTCCACCCCCTCACCACCCCCTTATCATCCACCCACTCACGACCCCTCCTCCTCCTTCTTCCATTTCGTTCAACCGTTTGGTTTGATCCATTCATTGATCCTGGAAAGTATTATGTTGGTTATTATTATCAAATAGTTTAGTCATAATCTCGTCATATTTGTTTGGTATGTCAGTTTAATTATTCTGTAAGTTAATTATATCACACGTCCACACATATTATATATATATATATATATATATATATATACATGCATTATT
>NW_018108668.1:17291-30390 GCF_000183805.2 Loa loa | reverse complement strand
ATATATATATATATATATATATATATATACATGCATATTCATTCAAAGCGGTGATTTATATCTGAAATGATTCTATTTCGAAATTCAGTCATTTCACTTGATTGTCAGGAAATTAAGCGTGGAAAAGAGAGGGCGGATATGAAGTGAACAAGCAACTTAATTATAGTACAATATAAGCTCCTACTCATCCAGATGGTTCTAGAGTATTCCATACCTCAGTATGTCGATATAGCCGTTTAGATTGGTTAAAGAGGTGATGGTTTATTCGATCCATCATGATGTGATAGATCGATTGAAGTGATGTTTGTTGGCTTTCCAATGGATAAATCCATTGATGTATAAATGAAGCATTTAACTTTTTACCTGTAACTATTGGTCATTAGCGCGAAATGATACCTTACTGGATAATATTTTGGGCAACAAAGTTTTTTTCTCCTTCCTCCTCCTTTTTCCTCCAACTTCTTCCACCCACCAAAGTGCTTGTAACGCTTTATTTATAAACCACAGGTTGTTCGTGGCAAAACTCTTTTATCGATATTTAGGCGGTTAGTTTAATGGATTTTTACACTACTAAGTGAATTTTCCCGTTTCCCTTCCCCCTCCCTCTCCCCTCATCCCACACCTTTCTTTCCTACCCGAAGCTGTTGTGGAATTACTTCGAGAATTACTACGGTCATTTCTGGGAGATGATTCGGTGATTAATGTTACTGTTTAGCCGAGTAGTTCTTTAGCGGTAGTCCATGAGAGCAGTAACATGATATGTACATAACAGGTGGGGCTGTTCTTATCAGTGTTTGGTGAACTAAAACTTTAATCAAAACTTTTGGCATATATTTTCAAATTAACAGAATTGGTTGTTTTTGAACCTTGTTCTTGCTGCTACAAATGGAACAGCCAAAGTAGTCCCTGGTCAAGTAGTTCCCAACTACTAAGTCTAACCGAACATTTAAAATACGGCAAGATTACTGAGTGGTCAGGCATAACAGAAATTAGAAACAAAGGGAGAGATAGATGAGCATTTGTAACGGTAAGATGAGGGAGGAGGAATGGATGATAGGAATGGTAGAAAAATCATAGAATAATTTGCATGCATAGTCGAGTTTTCTGTTTCGGATGTAATAAAGTTTGCGTGGATATTAGTTTCCTTTCTGGATGTAGTAGGATTTTTGTTGATATTTATAGGGTGATAGTATTTGTACGCCAGCTAAACTCGAAAGAAGGGAAAAAGCAGTAAGGTGCACTGGTTCAACGAACCTTGAACAACTCCGTACTACTGGGTATGGGTGTAATACGCTCTTCACCAATTCCGGAAATTATACATCAGAAGGTCAGTTCAACTTCAGTTTCCCATGTATGTGTGTGTATGTGTGTGTTTTTTCACATTAATATTTGTTTTAGCTAGATTTTTTAAAAATCCCTCATATTATTGTTAAATTTCTTTAAAGGGTTTGGTAGTGAAGCGGGTGGTACCGTCTTCAGTGGTTTGCTGAAGGACGAATGCCGTAATGGATCACTCGAGTAAGATTTCCTCTCTTTTACATCATGCATTTCGAATTATAATAATGGTAGATACAGTACAATATATCTCCGAATAATTATCGAATTAATGATTAGTCTTCCGGAACAACCTTATTATGTCAATAACTAAGCTGTTCCATCACAATATATCAACTGGTCAGATATCACATTGTTTTTGCTGAACATACTGTACTGCTCTCTGATCAAATGATCGACTTATCTGCACTCATTATAAGAGAAAAGGGAAAAGTTGCAAATAGGAATATTTCAGGAATGTTTTCCGTTCATCAGATACAAATTGCTCTCCTTGCTCTGAATGTTGTGAAATAATTCAATCGTTTCCATCAAAAAGAGAACAGCACGCAGTTATTCCCGGTACTGCTAGAATTTTTCTTTTTTAATTTCAAAAGAAAATATGTCGGTTGATAAGTTTTTACTTGGTATCCAACAGCTTTCGAAATATTCTACTTCCCATCATAATTATACTTATCAATTACTATCCAAGAAAAGATAAATTGATGAGAAATATCATCTGATGGATGTATAATTGATGTCGCAAAGAACGAATGAAATCTTTGACATGGAGAAAGAGACATAGGATGGAATAAAACTATAGAAATGGTCTTACGGAGTCTATTTTTATTTTATTTTTTAATCAAGACAAAATTTAAAGCGATAAGGGCGGAAGGACAAGTGAACGAGCTACTGGAATCCATGGTAATGGCGAATGGTAGTAGTAGCAATCAAACAACTGACAGAACCTGCACTGATGTCGAAAAAATACTCCACAATGAATTGTACAGGAAACCATTTCAGGTTAAATATCATAAATTTCAGAATTTTCTGACAAAACAGCTGTATTTTAACTATTATTTCCAAATTAATTTAACTGGAAAAAAATTCCTAACTTACTTTTTTTACTCCATTATTTTTTTTTATAGCAATTTCTTGAGCAACAGTTTTGTGCCGAAAATATTAATTTTTATATGGCCGTGGAAGATTATCGTTCGATCCCCGATTCAGATGTATGTATGCATCATTTCTTTTTAAGTCATTTAAATTCAATTTCCTCTGAAAGTAAACCTTTTTCATTTGTAAATTTTAACTTCTCTATTCTACTCATTGATAGTTTAATTATCTAATATTTCATTTTTTCGCAAACTTTCAATAATAAATTTATTGCATCGCAAATGAAAAAGGTTTTCTTTTTTGGTGACCCAATCTTTAAGAGCCTTTTCTTTCTAGGTACTGAAAATGATAGAATTATCAATATATTTTGAAAACATTTCGCATAAATTTTACATTCATGTATTGTTTCCATTTCTTTCGATTTTTTTTTTTCCTTTTTAGTTAGAGAAAAGAGCAGAAGTCGGCCGTCAGATTTTTGAGCGATATTTCGCGCCAAATGGTATAGAACCGGTAAATATTGATAACAGTACAAGCAAAAGCATTAGAGATGCAGTAATGTCGGAAGATTTCACACCTCAACTGTATGATGTGGCACAATATCAGGTTTATTTATAAGACGTTCATTCGTTGACAATGTGAAACTTATTATTTCTGATCTCTTAAGACGAAATTTCGAAGGATTTGTCACTGTTGAATCTATTTTTATCCTTGTTATTGGGAGATTATGGATTGTTTTAAATTATCACACATTTCACAAAAAAAAAAGGAAAAAAACCTACTGAAAATGTACATTTTAAATAGGTAAAAATGATGAAATTAAAAAACAGTTTAAATCGCAGTGTTTTCATACCGTTCGAATTTAATCAGGCATAATCAAATATTTCAGATATTTCATTTATTGAAATATGATTGTTGGCCACGTTATCTACGTGCTGGTGGCGTAGCACCAACATTTGATGATGATCCTGATGAAACATCTGGGACTTCAACGACAGGTGGATCAACTTTTCGAGTAAGTTTTTATTTCTGTTCAGGTTAATCTCAAGTAGAAAAACTAGAATCAATTGCACATATCTTCTGTCTCGCCGCTCTCTCCAAATTTCACTGTTCTTGTTCACTCAAATCGAGAGTGTGGAAAAAGCTTTGGAGAAATGCATCCAAAATTTCAAAGTGAAATAACAAATGTTCGACGAAAGAAACAATAAACTTGCTTTTTAATAGTCTTATAACCGTTTGAACGCACGAATTAACTTTTCCTACTCTCCTTCCCTCTGTCTTTCTCCCTCACTTTCACTCCCTTTCTCTTTGTCTGTATTTCATTTTTTTAAAAAAATTTAACAAGTTTTGGCATGTTTTGAATGGAAGAGATATGGTATGCTTTTAAAACTACATTCTAATTCTTCCTGCATGTCGTGAAGGTATCTGTTTCATCCGTTTTAAATAGATTTTGAAAATAAAATTCAAAAACCAAAAAAAAACGGGATACTGTGACAGTTATATTTAATAAGAAATACAGACGTTGGATTCCCCTTCAGTTTTATAAAATAACTTCCTCTCACAAAAATCGGCCAAGACACTTCATCTCATTGCGGAAAATGGGGCAAGATTTGGCTATACCGGGACATGATCTTAAATAACACACTGTCAAATGTTTGGTACTGAAAGCCAAATAATCCATCACTGATCAGCCAGCGGAGAAAATAAAATGGGACAGTTTGGTGATTAGTATCATGAACGCTTCCCGAAGCTAATACACAGCCATGTCCGACGTGCAATCACGTCAGTATTCGGAGACGTATTGCATTGATTTTCTGAATAGTCGTGATGAAAAATAAATGAAAAATTTTGTTTCCATATCTGAAATCAAATTTGTCGAGTAAGTAACAGCTTGGAGTAACATTTAGCTTGTTCTGTTTGTACAGTTTGTTTGTTTTTGGTTTCTAGAAGCGTCGCGGAGATAAGAAGCGTAGGTCGCTAATCTGGCACGGTCTGAAGCCCAGATTTTCACGGTGGAAAAAAGCCTGGTCAGATGGCGGTGATTCACTGGAACAAAATTGCGATTATGATAGTTCACTGGTGCACGAGACGACTGAGCAATGTACGTCACCTCGGTTTTCCAGATCTCATCCCAGTTCAGGGCGGTCTTTAACACAGGAGCAACTAGCAACATCAGGTTACACAGGAAATATGCGGGATCCATTGTTTGTTAGGTCTGATAGCGAACTGAGAATTGGAACATTAAGTAAACACGGTTCCCTGCGACGTCGCGGCTTCACAGTTACCGGAAAGCAACGTTTATTGCTCACAGAGGTCTCTTTTTCCATTTCTTTTCAACATTTTTCGAAAATTTTGCAAACGCTTTTGGTGGCCATAGAAATGTTCTATATTTTGAATAGTGTTTAATCCAACTATTCGTTTTTTATTCTTCCGAACTAACGATTAAAAAAACTCGTAGAATATCTCGATTATTTTTGCGAATCTTTGGTTTGTCACCGCGGTTGTTTGTGAAGTGTAGTATTGTGGATTTCTTTCCTTAATTTATGTTGTGAGTGGACTATCTGTTTACATGTTTGTCATGTTTGATAGTTAAATTGAATTGTAGCTGTACCTTTTACTTTTAAAGAGCCTGGTTTCTATCTTTTATATTTCCTTTGATCCACATAATTTTTTTACGTTCAGTAACAGTATCAGCTGATTCATTCCATTTCTTCATTAATGACCGACTGTTAATGTCCCAATATCCCAATTACCTTCATTCTTTATTTGCATTAAAAAACGGATATTCATATATGAATTTACCTTATCATTCAGTAGCAAAATGATGGAAATCAATCAGATATACGGTGGTACGAAATTAATCTTTTTAATGACTCTTTTTGAGCGTCATTAGCAACATTTCATGAAGCAGTTTTGACACCAATAAATTCAATTTTCAGTCAATCTCTTCTGGTGCTCCACCACCAAGTACTTCTAGCTCAAGAGTTGCCGAAGTATGTACCAAGTTTTGCACATTGATGCTTAATGATGCACCTTGTGTTGAGCAAATTGCTCTTCATGATCCGGTTAGTATTTTTTGTTCTGTGCTGTTTCTTTAAACATCAAATTATTAATGAAAATGTATCTCTTTCCAATAAAATTGATCTTAAAATGAAACAAAAATGAACGATGCTTTATTCTAAGCCGGTAAAACTATGATGTCGTTTTGTCGTTTTGTTTTATGTGGTTAATGTTAATTAATTTGTCAAATTCTTTTCTTCTATAAAATTTCAGACGGAATCGGTAGGCAAATGGACAGCAACAGTTGCAGCTCAACATGGTATGGATCCAGGTGCGACTGAAGTTGTTGATGCTCAGGTTAGTTTATGAAATTCACTTTTGAGGTAGAATTTTGACACGAAAACTTCTTTACATATTTTTAGCACTGGAGCACTAGAAATTTGACGTCAAAGCTATTCTTTTTTTATTTTTATTCCCGGAAACATTCTCAACATTAAACTATGGCATGAAGTTTCGTTTTCTTTTGCAGTATGTAAAATTATGCTATTTCATAAATTAAATGTTAATGATTTGGCGTGGAACTCCATAAGATTTTCAAATTTCACAAATGGATTTTAATTTAAGAGAAAAAAGCAATGGAATATAGTTTTTTGGAAATATTCAATCATGCGCAACGAAATTTTTTGTATTTATGCAAAGTTTTAGTCGGGTGCAACGATTGACCCAGCTCGACAAGCTGTCGATGCATTAAATAACCGGTGCGTGCGTTTGTTACCTGTGCTACTTTTTGCCGCCGAAATAATGATTCCAAATGCTCCAAATAAAACGGGTACATCCACAACAAATTCGAGGTTAATCTGATTTTTACAACTCTATCGAAATTTCCATTTTCTAAAACTTACCATCAAAATGACTCGGTTTTTATCCAACCGTAATTCAGGCCTAATTTATGCCCACAATTGTATAATAAATATTTCTTAAATCGTTTGCTGATATATACGCCATTTGTGATTACTGATTAGATAATTACTATTGCATCAGATTGCCTTGTCTTAATCGACTATTACCAGACAGTGCATTTTTTTAGTTTAGTGCTAAGCTTCTGAATCCTAATTGTATCCTGATATTAACTAACCAGAATTACAACTAGCATAGGACGGTGTTTTTTTCCTTTTAACTAGTATAAATGGTTTTTTTTTCCTCATGATAGGATAGTTTTTTTTTTTTTTCTCATAATAGGATGGTGTTTAGATTGAATTTTGTTTGAGACTTTATGAAATACCAGTAGAAATTAAAATTTCCGCCTTTTTAGGAGTTTTAAGCCACGGGTAATTTCAATATTTGCGGTTTTCACTTGACCAGCTTAATTTAGCTTAATTTCATGTTTCTGAATTTTTGATTATTAATTTCAGAATTGTACTACTGCGAGCCCGACATGGCCTTTCATTGAATGTTGTGTTAAGGCCAGTTTTGGCGAAATATTTAATTGATTACGATTCATGTGTTGTTGTTCTTCCAAGCTCCTTCGATGCTGTTAGCTGGCAGACAACTGTTGGTACGATACGACAACGATTTGTTTTGGTGATGACGCAGCAAAAATATCAAGGTTGTTTTTCTTGGGATCAGTTGTTTTAGAAGCATATTTTTCAGCGACAGAATTGAAATGGTTTTACTTGAAAATTTATATTTCCGTATAATCATTGGTCACTTTTTCTCACAGAAAGAAGACATTCACCGAAGCGTGAAATTGCTAAGGAATTTCATTCAACGCAATTTTCAACACCAGCAATGAATTTGCCATTCTATCAGCATGGTGATGTTGCATTTGTTGAACTACCAGCTGATTTCGATTTACGTACAGGCAAGATGAATGCAACACGTTCCTACTGCAATGCTAAGGTCACGCTTTTCATGAAGTAAATAGAAGATTTTAGTAGCTGTACATGATGTATTAGTGGTTTCAGTGAAGTGATTTCAATGAAACTGATAGTGGTGGCCCGAAAAGCATGTTAATATAAATGTCAGATAAATGAAAAAAGAAATACATAAAACAAAGAGAAATGTACTTCTATTTCAGACTGATCACACATCTGGCTTGTTGAAATTTGTTCGGAAAGCAAGCCAAGCAGTAACAAATCGTGAACCATCATCATCCGATACTACCGGACTCTCATCGTCGTCCCATCAGTATCATGCGGGATCACTGCAGCAACAACGAAAACAACATTCTGGTGGTCACAATAATTCTCAGTTAGCTCCTTCCAGTTATACTGATGAAATAAGGTTCGTAAAATATTGTCTGTTCTTTTCAACTCTTCAATTATTTCGTTCATATTTTAGAAACTTAACCATTACTTATTGACTTTTTTATTTTAGAAACCAACCATAACTTATTGACGTTTGGAAAGATATTACATGTTTGTCTTTTGTGTCTCCTTTTCTCTCACCCATTGGAATACCCGTTTAGGTACTGAACCTTATACAGTCGAAATGATTTTCGTTGCAGAAATGGAATGAAGGTTCTCCTGAGTTATTCAACCTCTTAGCTTGAATTAGATTATAACATGCTCAAACAAGGCAAGAAAGATGTCTTAGATCTAAAAAAACTTTCGATTTTATCCTTAATTCTTTCGATCGAACAAATATGGAAATGCTATGTTCCATCTAATATATTAAGATCATATATATCTTTTTTTTATAGGCGGAAATCGTTGGGTACATTTCAACGAATGCCGAGTGCCGCCATGGCCGATATCCCATATTGTGGTGAAGATACTGCCGTTGAAAATCTTAGGTTACCTCAAAATACAAGGAGTACTGGTTCTACAAAACAAAGTAAACGGGAACATATCGATGGTAGAGAGAAAGTGTTCGAAATTCCGGAATTTTTGAGGAAGGTCGTGTATAAGTATATTGCATATTATATATCATTGCTAATTTGAATTTTCGGATTTATCCAGTTTAAAACTTGTAATTGCAAGTGTTCTGTGGAACTCTCGAATTATTTAGTTTAGTCGTCAGTAAAGGAATATTCAGAAAAAAAAATTAGTCTGCTGATTATTATCATCAATGATTTTAGGAAATTACTCCGGAAATGCGTAATACGGAGAAGAAATTGACATTAATTGATTCTAACGCTCCCAAAATTCCTTCCTTGTATACGTCAACAGTTTCCAGTGATAAAGTACGACATTTTTTGAAATCCTTCTAATCAAGAATTCTTTTTTTTCCTTGCACAAAAGAATGCAATATTTTGACATTCAATGATGGTTTGCTTGTTTACATTTTTCAGTTCCTCAGTTGTCAAAATGAATAAATCATTCTGCCAGCTGCAAAACAAACATTCACATTGCTAAGAAAGATGAGGAACAGGCTTGCGAGAGACTTATTCATCAAATTTTAGAAAAAATGGTTTGACCGAAAATTATTTTGATCATTTTTGACTGAAAAGTACGAATCATTTAGGATTTTTCTCCTGGTGACCGCAAGGGAAGTTTGGGATGGCAGCATGCCGATTATGTATAAATAATATGTACTGTTAGGATATTCAATTCATGTAAAGGTATCTTTTTAAAACTTTATAAATTCAACTTTTAATATTAAATTATTTGTGTGTTTATTGAAATGATTTAGTGGATTACTTGCGAGTAACAGTAGATCTAACATTAGATGACAGTGAACCTGATTGAGTCATCCTTTTCAGGTTCTGGGACCCAACTTATGAAATGGCTTATAATATCCGGTGTTTTGTATAAACATTAGTGAGATTTGTCTGTTAAGATTGAAAGGGGACGAAAAGAATGACAGGTCTTGAAGTATAGGACCCCAATAATTGCGATAGAACGGAGATATCCTGGAACATTCACTGGACTGGTTCTATAATCTTTTTTTGCGGTGACTAAATTATCCGTATAGTTTTGTAATATTTTTTCATAAAGTGTAAATATATTTATTTGATGAGGAATCGGTCGTGGTAATAGTGGTATTTACAAGGCATCTAGAACTATTATTTTGCTTTTAAAGTTATACCTTTGCTCGGTAGAATCATAATTTTTCATTTTAAAATTATAGGAAAATCGCAGACATCTATGGCATATGTGATGTGTACATATTCGTTGTTTGAGTAGTACTATCCAACAAGAAAAAGATCAAACTACAAGATCGGAAAAAAAATCGAATTTGCATCCTTTCTTGTCAAAATTGTATTTGTTTACTTTCTTGCTCTTTTATTGAAATTTTATATTCATGAAATGTGCTTCTGTTTTTTCCTTTTCATTTTAAAAATACTATTAGTGGAGAATATGAAATTGTAAATTTTGTCTTGTATTTGCACTTTTTTTTTCTTGTTCCAAATTAATGTATGCGTATTAGATTACCGGTATATTTTGCCACACAAAATGGATAGAGAAGTGAAATTCTATTATTTATTGAGTTTAAAATTACTGGAATATTCCTGATAACAATTGCATTTTTAATAATAGCCCACATGCAATCTGCATTTACGGATAAAGGAACGGTTCCATACGACGATGATACATACGGATCCATATTGATATTCCTTACTGATAGATTTTATTCCTTATTTATTCGAATCCACCACATATGCATTTCGTTTATTTCGTCAGTTACATCGATTTCCACTATTAAATGTGGTTTCGGCTTATTTAGGATGTCATATTAGTAATGTAGATTCACTTGGAATATTTTTACTTTCCAAACTAATTATTAAAAGCCGATAAGGTTATATATCCTGCTTATTTGATTTAAGTATTTTGGTATGTGGTATCCGTTGTATAGCAACAAATTCTTGGGAATTTCTCATGAGAATTTTTTCACAAGTTACTTTTTTAGTTTTTTCCCAGTTTTCCCTTTTGTTGGAAATAATTTTAAGGAAGCTGTAAAATTAGCTAAGCTAACGAAGATAGGCAGCCGTATTCTTGTTTCCTTTGTTAATCTGAGTTTTGTTTGTTGGGAGGGATTTCGTTTTTCGCTCTCAATTCATTTCAATTATTTCATTTCAGTTTGGCCTTTTTTTTTCATTGAGAAAGTTTTTTTTCCCCCTACAATCATTTGAAATGTTTATTCCATCATACATGTAAGTAATATTTGCATAGAAATGAATTGCCATAGCGGGTGGATTGACCCCGGAATATTTGTGTATGACGATCTTATCATTTTGCACTATTGTTTTACCTTATGAAAGAAAAGAAAGGGTTGAATTTCTTTCTAATTTTTTAAATTTTTTTTTTTTATGCTACACTGTTTCATTTTATCATCCTCGGAATTGACAATGTGTATGTGCATGAAAATTGATTTGAAATTATTTGCTGATTACAATTAAAGGGTTTGGGAAGGAGGGAAGGTGCAAACAATGCGATATTTAATTAAAATGCAATGGAAATTCTTGAGCAAAAAAGAAAAACCTTTAAAAAAACCTTAATAACTTTACTAGTTGCAACTTTATTCAATGTTAACAACTCTGGATTTTTTTTTTTCGATGGAAAAGTAAATAAGGATGGCTTTTTTTTTTGGGCGAACAACTTTTTGAAAATATCTTTGTTACTGTATTGTAACATGTCCGTTGGGTGTCATAAAACAAAAAAAAGAAAAAGGGGAAGAGAAAGATTTTGAGAATTGCTTGAAACAAGTGGGAGAAGTGAAATATGAATTGAGGATCAAAAAGGAAGAAAAAAAAGAATTTGTCAAACATCAATCCTTGACAAAAACCATTATGTAAAATGACTTGCAATGCAAAAAATGTATTCGTCCGGCAAAAAAGTTTTATTTTGACTTCAAAAATTTCTATTGTAGGAATGTTACATTTTTTTTTTTCGTTTCTATGATATATATGAAACATTCATTTGCTGATGTTATACGCTTTGAATGCATTTTTTTTCGTTTAGTTTTTTTTTTGGAATTTAAAAATTATTTGAAATTACAATCAAATTTTGTTATTAAAAGAAATTTAATATTATTTTTTTCCATATTCGTCAAGTTTTGTGAAAAGTAAAACGAAGAAAAAAAACTAACAGGAAAAAATTTCACGAGAATTTAATTGCCTATATTTTTTAGATCAATTAATTGTAAATTAATTTGACTATATATGGTTCAAATTTTTGAATGAAATACGAAGTGATGAATTTTATGATAAATTCTTCAATTGCAAATTCGAATTATACATTTTGTTACAGCAGAACTGATAATAATAATGCATGAATGATTGTTACTTCATGTAATTGATTGTTTTAGCTAACAATTTAAATGTTTCACGCAAAAAAGAGGGTTAAAAAGTAATCAAATTCTGAAGTATAACAGTAATGATAAGAAGTTTCATCGCTAAATGATAACAAAGTTTGCAATTATCTGATTGCCCTTTATTTAGCTATACAAATTAATTGTAGTTTGATTCATCCATTTTGTAAACGAACAAAATTTCTTTTAATATTTGTTACGAATGATTGATTATGAATGATTAAAAGATCAGTGATAGAAACAATCATTTTGAATTTTATTTCCATTTTCATGACGAATTTTAATTTATTTCCTTTTACTGATGTAGATTTTAATTGAAGAAATAAATGATACTTCATCTATTTTAATACTTTTACTAATTATTGTAATGATCAATATGATTCTGTTTTTTAATAATAAAAATAAAACTATCATTGGGATTTGAATACGCTTATCATTTCTTTGTATAATGCATTTTTTTGTTTGCATTTAAGCTGAATATGAAGTTTTTTCCAGCATTTTTTTTTTTTCCAATTCATCAGTTAAATTTTAGTTACTTGAACCATTGTAAGATTATCAAGCATTTTTTTTTTTTCTCCCATCTCTCCCCTCCCTCCCACTCTCTTACTGATCAACTAGAGTCAAAGTTGAGAGTGTCGCATGATTTATTGATTCATCCAAAGCTACTCAATCTTATTCAATCACACTCTATAGGATTTATTATAAAAATGAAACAAATAAAAATTGGAAAAAGTTTGGTTATATGATCATTCCATTTCAACATTGATTAAACAAATATTAATCAATGAGAAGGATGCAAAAGTTTTGTTTTAATATTTTCAAAATAATTGTTAACTCAAATTATTCTTTCATTTTACTAAAGTTAAGAGAATTTTAATTTGAATTACATATTGTTACCATATTAATCTGACAATTTTTATCACATTATTATCGATCAAAGATTGAAAACCTCTCATTAGTTTACATCCTAACTAATACATCAATCATATCATATCATACATGTATATTTATCTAGAAAAAAAGGAAAAAAAACGAAAAAAATGGATTTAATGTCAAATTGTGCTTTGACAGTCATAACATACGTTTATCATCCAATCACAGAAATGTTTTATTCCATTCCTTTGAATTTTATTTTATTTTATTTTTTTATTTTCTATTTTGGTTAGCTTACTCACCTAATGTTTTTGTCCATTGTTAATTTTGCATTTTCAATGTTACAGTTGCAATCATTTTTCTTATCCGTTTATTGCTGTAACTTTTTTGGTTGAAATATTCTTAAAAGTTTCAAATAAGTTTGAACATTTTTAATTGCTAATTTAACATTAAACAATTATAATAAAATAATTTAGGCCATTAATTGCTTAAGTAAAATAATTGGAGGGTGACAGAGAGAGAGAGAGAGAGAGAGAGAGAGAGGAGGAGA